>NW_026533254.1:2847088-2865514 GCF_026225885.1 Hylaeus anthracinus
AATCACATACAATCAGAGAGATTTTTCTTCTCCTTTCAGCGCATCCTTTTACCAGAATTTGCCCCTGGTATCAGGGCCGGTGTGACCTTTTCTGGAGCCGCGTTTAGAAATTTTGCGGGGCCTAAATTTGCATTCAAATCCTACATTTAAATTTTACAACAAAGAATTATTTATTTCAGAAATATTATTATATATTTTTTATAAGATAAATATTAAATAATAACATTAGGTCGTCCTAAAAGTTCGTGCTATTTATACTTCTATTTCTCAAATTAATATGTGAAACATACTCTTAAGTGTCAGAAGAAAAGATAATCTGTCTCATTTCACAATAGTTTCTCACCTCTCTCGCATAGTCATTATACCGTTACTAGAAAATTTCTGTGATTTTTTATTAAATTTCGACACAGTCTTCAGCACAAACTTATGGGAGGACCTAATACTTTGATGATTTTTGTCACTCCTTTAAACTGAATCACCGCTAGTAAAAAAAATGTCTTGCATCTGTTAATGGTACCACTATTCTGTAAAAATTTAATCAAAATCGGTGCATTTTAATTGGGTAATTTTTTGTAGACCGCGGGTCCTCTCAAAACACGGGCCGGTCCTGCCTGGTATTAACGCTTTTCTTGCAGGAATGAAAGCGACGTCGTTCCTTCATAGAACACTTTTCGCAGGACAATCATTATTGCCCTCAGGGGCTGTAGCTATATATTTGATTATTATATAGCTACAGTACGGGTTTAGCAATCCCGAGGTACCCGAGCTAGTGGGGCGCCAGTGCATAGACGACACTTATCAAATGAATTTTCCCGACACTTAACGACGGTTCCTTCTATTTCAGTAAATATGAACCCTTTGCACTCGAGAGGTGACTCTCAGTCACCACTAGGTTTTCTTTAGGTTTAATTTCTTTGGAACTCGAAGTGTCAATAAAATGAGTGTTGTTGAGACAAAGGTCACCTGATTCTCAAATCTCAAATTAGAAATCTCGTTTTCGAAGTAAATCTAAGCTTAACATTCGTGACAATAGAGAAATGAGAAATAGAGAATAAGAAATGAGAAGCTTAGAATTCGTGACAATAGATGCTAAGAAAGCATCTCGAGTTGGCAAAAGATACCAGAAAAAAGGTCTCGAGTGCAAAGGGTTAACTGTAACCAGCATGTACCCTAATACCTTATCACTCAGAATTGGATTCCATTTTGAATGACAAAATAAAAAGTTGGGCATACCATTTAAAAAATTAAAGTGATCTTGATATCTCTGTTAAAAAAGCAAGTTAACGAAAAAGTGATTCATACATCTTTTCCTTTCGATACGATGCAATTTTTATATAAAACATGCAAAGAAACGTAAGAGATACTGTGAACGATATTAAAACAACCGCAGTACAAAGAAATTGTACAAGGAAAGAAGAAATGTAAATCATTAACGAGTAGACTGCGGATTTTTATGCATTTATAGGAAATATGAATGTACAAGAACCTACAAAATGCAAATAGTATGCAAGAATATAAAAAAGATTGAAAGTAAAGTTCATGTTATAATATTTGTAGAATAAAATAAATTCCTATTTAGATTCAATCTTTGTAAGCACCTTCGCGAAGATTTTATTTTGCATAAGAATCCGCAGTCTAGTAATGAGATGTGGAACCGCGTATACAATTTTTAACAAGTAAAAACGCTTCTAAAATAAAAGCAAACAAACGATCGTTATTCTGTCAAGGCATATTTCAAATCATTTGCGACTATAAATTGTGGTTTAACCCTTTGCACCGTAATTGTTAAAGAATATTTTTTAAATATAAATTTTAAAATCGGAAAAATATATATAAGCATTAGTATATATTTTGCGATTAATAAAATAAATACTAATTAATATCGATTAAAAATTTATTAATTATATGAAGTTACATCTATTTATCATTTAAATATTTGTTGAATTTCTAAATTCAATAATAAATTATTATATAACGGTTGTTTTAAGTTTAGTGCTTCGTTGATAAAAAGGTTGTCCAAAAAGTATAGACAATACAATATGAAAATATTCAGTTTATTGTTAAAAGATATTATGATTACTGCTAAATAACTTTAAATACAAGATAAAGAATTAAAGTTATACTGACTAATTGCAGGACACAAAAATGACAATTGAGATATTTCTCAATTTGAGTTCTGTCATAGTAATTTCGATTCATACGATGAAATACAACTTCTCGGTTAATAAAATGAAAGATAAAAATGAAGCAACTTAATCTAAAATTAAGCATATCGGATTATTTCTACTATGTTTATATGTTTAATTAAGAATAGTGTTCTCCCGTTGAATATCCACTTGCATCACCATTACTGTATTCTTTAACCTTTTCGGTGCTCTGCGCGAGTATACTCGTCAAATTATTTTGTTCTTGTCGTGCTCGAGACGAGTTAAATCGCACGAGCTTATTTTAATGAGTTAATGAGTTAACTCGTCTTGAGCTCTTTCCTATTTAAAAAGCTCATACAATTTAACTCGTCTTGAGCACTACAAGAACAAAAATAATTTGACGAGTATACTCGCGCAGAGCACCGAAAATGTTAAACAACTATGTTATTGTTTAAAATTTTTAAAAAGAACGACGTTGAAAACTCAATTTATGATGGGTGTTTGTATAACGTCACCAGAATCCTGTTTATATTCTCAAAAATCATAGCCATTTAAGCATTTTGTTTATGGCGCATCCACTTTCAGTAGATCAATATATGTTTGTCGACATCTGCGATAAAGGATGTGTTCTATTTGAATGCTTATACATATATCCACGGATAATTTGAAAGTGTTTGGCATACCGTTCCCCAAACAAGTTGAAACTCAATTGCCGAAGTAAAACGACACGTTGAAACGTTCGCAACATTATCCGTTGGAGTTTTATGGAAAAGCATGCTCGTTTCAGCGCAGCGCGTAATTTATCGATTTACATCACAATCTTACGCTAACCGTTCTTTGACGTAAGCTAACCCTACGTCAAAATATAAATTGCATCAATATACTTCCACATAGAGTAACATTTATTTTTAGAGTCACATAGCGTTAATCTTAGACGCAAGGGAACGTAATGTAAACTTTCATAGTCGAAAACGAATATTCGTATACTTTAAAATGTTTCCTTTGTTCATTTATATATTAACAATGAACAAAAATGGAAATAAACTATGAAGAACATAGTAGTCGTTTACGTTAGTGGCGTTCTTGGCGATTTCAATAGTTTTAAAGTTTCCAAGTGTTTTTTGATGAAAAAGATTAATACTCACCCTTCATTTTCAAGATATAATTAATAAAAAAATAGGTAGTCATGATTTATTTTCAGATCGTTTGTGTTTATTCGTTGTTATCGTTTAGTAAATAGCACCAGGTTGGCCTAGTTTAATTTTCAAAATAATGAAAGTCTTTTAATATATATATTTCGAAGGTTAACAATGAACGGTAATTACTTAATCTTAATGTATTAAAACACTTAGAAATATACGAACGTAAACAATTATCAAAAATATGTAGCAAGTGCAATCACGTAATTGTATCTAGTTAAACAACTTTGTTATCAACAATTGTTCATTACTTGTATTTATTATTATACATACACAATTTGTTCATAGAAAATTGCAAGGTATCGAAGAAGATGTATGATGTATGATTTGCTTTTTCACTACTCTATTTGTTGCAACGATACCATGGTAGTCTTCAATTTTTTAAACGGATGCCCAACGTTTTATTTCATCATTCCAAAGAGCTTCAAATTCTGATTGAAATAGTGTTAGGATACCTACAGTACTCTACAGCTAATAATTTCTAGGATACAGTAAATCTTCGTTAAAACTTGTCTTTTATTATTGGGAATATCCAACAGTCCACTGTACAATAATGTCTTCATAAATGCACAAGTTCGGCGACTGACCTTGTGCAATTATCGTAGACTTCGTATATTCTCTGATGTTTACCAACGAGCTCCGAACGTAGAGAAGGACAGCGAATAAAGAAGCGAACGAAGAAAACACGAGGGTTTGTCGGTGAGAGAATGTAATGCAACGGTCAACTTTTTTATTATTATAAATAACTTTTTTGTTGTGATACTTTTACCATCATACTCTTGACATTTTTCTTGTTAAAATAAGACCAAATACGATATAATTCAGACGATATTTACCATGGATATTTTTTTAGTTAGTGTTCTACGATATACAGGGTGTCCACGCTAAAGTGTGACAGACGCATATTTCAATAACTATTGATGATACGAAAGAATTGTTTGAATGTAAATTGCAGGATACAATAGGCTCTATACTTTGGCGTAAATGAAATTTTTGTTATATTATTAATTTAAAAGATATGATGGTGAAGTTTCGTTTTTTAAATGGAACTATATATTTTTGGGGGGATCATGCGATAGTGATTTTCAAGACGAATTCATTGACCCTTAATGTATTTACCCGATTTTTATTAGTTTTCAAGATGGAACGCTTCGAAATTTACTGATTTTCAGCGGAAAAGTCTCAGTGACCGCGTAGGACCGCTTTTATGACTTGTCACTCAACTCGAGACTTTTCCACTGAAAATCAGTAAATGTCTAAGTAAATCTCAGAAAACGTTAACTGCAGCCTACACGTTCCCTAATACATTTTCGCTCAGAGTGCGATTATATTTCGAATGGCAGAATCAAAAGTTCGGTACTCCATTTAAAAAATCAAAGTGGTATATCTCTATAAAAGAACCAAGTTAACGGAACAGTGATTCATACATCTTCTCCTCTGCGATACGATGCAATTTTTGTATAAAAATATCGCATATAAAATAATTGATTTTAAAGTTATACAAGTTGTTAAAGTAAGTTGGTTAACCCTGTATATTTTTACTGTCGAGGATTCTCAGTTACACTGCATCGAAAATATTATGTATTTCCATTAGATTCAAGGCTCCGACCTCGTTTATACAGCGTGGTATATTTTCCACACAAGAGAGGAACTAACACGGTTTCCAATTAGCACAAGTTTCAATGAAGTTCGTATTGAAATTCCACGCAGTTGCTTCACAATCTACGAAATAGTTAAGTTTATATATACACATGTGCGGGAACTGTTTGACGTTGCGTTAAGCAAGTCACTAGCGGTAACGACACGTCAAATACAATGCGCAATAATAACCGTGTTGCTTTCGAATGGCATGGTTTAGAATAGATGCGACTATAGCGAACTGTGCTTACTCGAATGTTAATGGTTATTAAAACTTAACAGATTAAAATAATTTTACTGTGTACGTTAGAGTATGATTGTATAAGATTAACTCCTCGCAACGTTATCTGAAGGTTAACATGTTATATATGTTTGAATTTGTCCCTTTATCAGCTACAATATAACAATAATGAACGTGATGCATTCCATTAACACATTTGCTGCGGACGAAAATAAGTAGCCGTTCGCTGGGAGCTGCAATTATGATATTTTTTTTTATGAAAAATTTCTTACAAATGTTCTAATATGATTATTTTGAAGAACATATATTTGTGGTAACTTATTTGATATATAATATGATTGCCGAATAAAAAAAATGAAAAATGAGAAATAATAAAAACAACCATATATTTTCAGTTGGACGTACATGTGCGTCATCCGCAGCAAAAGTGTTAAAAGAAACATAAATGACCTTGAAATCTTGGAAATTATAACTTTGAGATCATTTTATTGTCTATCATAGTATGTCCCCCGTGAAACCAAACATTTTTCTCTGGAGACGTATTTTGATATCATGAAAAGCAGCGGAGATATTTTAGGTATAATCCATATAAATAATATTTATGAGATATTTTAATCTTAATGTTGGTACGAAATCGTGGCTCTTCTGGTTATGTTGTAATGATTTTATTTCGAGGAAAGGTTTATATGACAACTATTTACATTACGATGTTGTCTGAATCGAGAAATCAACAATTGTTCTTACATTTAGCGATGATATAATCCTTTATATCGATCATTATAGTTAGAACCTCAGCGTACACCTTATTTTTGAAGTAGAACCACAAGAAAGAATCGAGGGGTCTAAAATCGAATGATCTTGGCGGAAGATTGATGGAACCACCTCGTAATGTAAATAGGTGTCATATTACAACCCCTAAGAATAACAAAAGTGTCATAATTTCGTAACAACGTTAAAATTAAAATTTCTCTTAAACTAATGATTTTTGGACATGACATACATTTCTGTAGAGAATAACAAGCTGCGTCGACTAATGCAGTAAAAAATGTATGATCTTATTTAAAAATACGTTAGTGACCTTCATACGTCCTCCAGGTGTCCACCTACACACAGATTAATATCATCGAAATGTGCCTCACTCAAAACCATTCCAACTCTATTTGAAACATTTTTCACTATGCGTGATAATTAGACTGCGGATCTTTATGCATTTATAGAAAATTTGAATGTGCAAGAAACTACAAAATGCAAACAATATGCAAGAATATAAAAAAGATTGAAAGTAAAGTTCATATTTATAGTATTTGCAGAGTAAAATAAATTTCTATTTAGGTTCAATTGTTGTAGACACGTTCGCAAAGATTTTATTTTGCATAAAGATCCGCAGTCTAGTGGTAATAATGACGTAAACCGAGGTGGTAACTGTGTCTCATTAATTTGTTTTATCGGCTAATGATGTTTCACGTCGGAGGTAACTTAGGAGTTCTAAAGAAAAATAATTTTGTAAGGCCAGATGCGACCCTATAATGCAAAGGACTAAAGTTTCGCTCGCACTCATTTCATATGCACCAATGTACGCCTACACTCACGATGATGAAAGTTGTTTCATCAACTACAAGAAATTTCACGTCAAAGATGACTTAAGGGAGGAATATAAATTTCTTTTTTTGGGTATCTTCGTCATTTTTTATTGAACGAAGTATGCAAGATTTTAATTTGAAATTTTACACGCGCCTTTATTCCTATTTCAATAGGATATACAAATTTTGATGGAAAGATTCTCCCAATAATATAAGTGTTACAGTCCATTAACCGTAACACCGCGGGATAAACATTGGTCACTGGCTGACATGATTTCTGCTGTTCAAATAAACCGAAATAAAAAATTCAACCAGCATTTTATTCTGCGTGGATATCGTTCTCGCCCAACGAAAAAGAAATTCAAAAGGAACATTTTTCTAGAAATGGCAGCTGGTCAAACTTGAATGTTCCAATTTCGAGGAAAAGTGTTTCGAATTTTTAACAATACATGACAAACTATGCAACTTATCATTTCGCCAGTTCATTGGACGATGGAAGGTTGATTTTTCAATACACAGTTCAAATTTGAAGTATCGAAAATACAGTTTCGTGTTCGAAGTTTCGAATACATTTCTAGAAAGAAGAAACCATCGTACCTCTCGAAAACAAACCTATAGTCCAAGTTTTATAACTTTGGTAATTTTACAAATTTTGGCTCAAAATTTTGTACAAGTGTTCTTCGAGGGTTGCACTATAAGATCCTGGCAAAAAAAATCGTTTTTTTGGCCTGAAAAAAGCAATTCCTTCCTTAAGGGGATACGTTTATTTTTAACTTTGAAAAAATAAATTGTATATTCTTAAAATATACGTCTTCAAAAATGTATCTGCAAAAGGATATGTGTATTGATATTCGTAAAAGTAACGAAGTTATAGGTATTTGAAGGACACCGTCCCGCCATTAGTAGATACATATAGTAGATAGAGACAGGTAGATTTAACTCCCTGTCTCGACTTTTATTTAAAGAACATTTATTATAGAAGAGAAGATGGCTGGGCAGGAGCTATTTGAAGAAAAGGAAAGTCCACTGTACGAATCTGGATCAGCGGGCTAAATGCAAGTATATATATTTCCATATAATTGATAGAAGAAACTTGAAACATGTTTTTCTCGAAAACTCATTTTTTTTGTTTATATGGCTGACACGATATCTTAAGATCTAATCGACTGATCTACTTAAAGTTTGAACACAATCTTTAGCAAACGTGCCGCTATCGCAAAGAAAAAAACATGTTAAAAATCTATTGACTTTTTCTAATTTTGTTACCATGCCGAAGATGAAAAAGTCGAGAAAATTGAAATTCAAGCTTCGAAATGTTACCATTTCTCAAATTATCGATATTTTTGTTTTATTCTGGCTCGCGCCGTAGCCACACTCGTATTAATGAAGATGCCTTTGAATTTTTTTGTTTCAGATTATCAGGTCAGCCAGTAAGGCAATGTTTTTCTAAATTTACGGAAAAACAAAATATAACTCGTATAGTACTGGCTATATCTGTATGAAAAAAATATCTTACATACGTCAAATATGTGTGCGAAATAAAATTATTCAAAAAAGTTTTTCGATTCCTTTGAAAAAATTTCGTTTAAAGTCCCACAAAATGGACTTAATAATGAAAGTACCCTCTGAAGAGTTGGAGAGAAACATAGTTTTGTAAAACCAGATGCAACTCTATAATGCAAAGGCCTAGATTAGAAGAGACATGAAAAAAAAAAGAATATACATATATACACTAGGTGCATGTCACGGTTTCACCCGCGTGGAATACTATTCTTATTTTATACTAAAAATGTACCCAATGTTTTGGACTAAAAAATTTCTTAACGAAATTGTCTTTAAGAACAGGAAATTAATTATAAAGGAAACCTCTATGCAAAATTTCAACTTTCTAGGTTCGAGCGTTTAGCCTGAACGTTGATTGTAATCAGTCAGGGCTTCATTCTTATATAAATATATAGATGATTTTGCGAGGAAAGAATGAATCGAAAATGAGCAACAGAGTTTTTTTAATTTGACCGTTCAATTTTGAGAAAATTGGTCTTGAACCTCCTTGAAGTACGTGTACGACTTGACCAGCGTGTCTGACCATTACTCGCCATTTCTACTTACGTTGCTAATTTATGTTGCTTCTATTATGTTGGTGTCCATTTCGATTAGTTGTAATCATTTAAAAAATTGCAGTTTGCATAAAACGAGGTACGGTACATTGGGCAATGCCAGAATTACTAGATTCGGCCAGTCGTGGTCAGACATGGTTAGCGAAACCTTTCGATTTATTTTTACGAAATCGAAGCTTCCTACGAAAAAATATCATTCTTCATTTTCGATTCGTTTTCAAGCAAAGAATTTCGAAATATCCTATCTTATTCCTTGTATACATCATAAAGGAAACCTCTGTGAAAAATTTTAGCTTTCTAGGTTCAAAGGGTTAGCTTGGGCGTTGATACAATTTTTGCGGCTCCTTTTCAGCCCACCAGGGGTTGAATTCTTTATAATGCCGAAATATGTGTTTGATTAATTGTATCAAAGAGCATTAAAACCAAGTTTTAAGCAAATCCGACCACAAATCGAATGTTCTTCATACAAACGTTGCAACCCCTTTTTACTCCCTTAGGAGTTGAATTTCGAAATATCCTTTCTTATTCCTTGTATACATCATAAAGGACACCTCTGTACAACATTTCAGCTTTCTAGGTTCAAGGGTTTACTCTGGACGTTGATTGCAATCAGTCAAGGCTTCATTCTTATATATTATACATATATGTATATAAATAGATGTCGAATTAAGTAACCTTCTTCTTGTTTGAAGTCGGTTAAAAAATAGTTTTGTAACGTCAGATGCAACCCTATAATGCAAAGGGTTAGAGGTTGGCTCGCACTCGTTTGATATGCACCGACGTAAGCTTACACTCACCATGATGAGAGTTGTGCTGATGGTGGTCGGGAGCATCCTCGATGTACTCGTCGCACGGCGCTGAATCGTGCCTCTTGCGGTGATGGTGGTGGTGATGGTAATGGTGGTAGTGGTGGTGATGGTGATGGTGGCTCTTCCGTCGATGCTGGTGGTGATGATTCAGCGATGAGGAGGCGGTCGAGGTGGAGGTTAGCCTTAGCCGACGCGGACTGGCCGGTGCGCTACCGGAACGTTTGCTCACGGTCGAGGAGGCCTTGATCGCCTCCACCTTTGTTTCCACCAGAGCAGCGAGGACGGCTTCGAGACGTGCCACCTCCATTCCACTGCCACCATCGTCCGTCGAAACTGCCTTGTCAGCCACATCGGAGGTGGACGGAGTCACCGTCATCTCTTCACCTTCTCTTGTCACATTACGTTCACCACTCTCGATGGCGATCACTTTGCGACAAGAAGCGTCGCGGGGCTTCTTGCGAGCCCGTCGACCGAACGGTCACAAACCCGTCTTGTCAGAGTCCGTATTCCACGTTTTCCCCTTTCTGTCTACCTCGATATCGTCCACTGAAAGTTCGCGTATAAACCTGGACAGCATCAAGCCGAGTCATTCGATTTTGTCCGCTCGTTTAGCTTTCATCTTTCGCGTAACGGGAAAAGATGAATCGCTCCCTCGACAAAGCCATCCACCTCCCTTTGGAAGGGAAAATTCGTTCTCGAATTTAATTCCGAAACGGACTATCGCGGCGTGCTGCGCTATCCGATGGCTCTCAAATGAATGAAAATACGAAGTCACGACGAACACGAACCTTTTTAGTACATTCTCCGCCTCTAGTACAGTGCTTCTTCATCTTCCTCGAGCTCTTCGTTAAAACGAATAACGTCTAAGTAGGTCTCTCGCAGTCAACCGGACTCGACTTCTTTCAGAATAGAAAGATATTTTTTCTCGTCGAGTTAGCTCACTTTTAACACTCCCTCGCTTTAATATCCCCGTTAAACGACGCGACTACAAAGAACCTGTCCGCGTTTCCGTGGCCCTCCGGGTTTAAAGGATCAATCGCCTCGTAGAAACGAGATGAACAACGTGCTTCAATTAAAAAAGGAGAGGGACGTTACGCTCTTGCCGCATAAAAATTCTTTTGTCCCTTCACTTTGCGATTCTTTTTCATCGTTCGGGACAGATCCGTGTTCCGGTGACCAAGATGTCTTCGACCTCGGGGAAACCTAATTTAAATTTAAAAAATTTGTCGAAAGAACCTTCTCGACGCGCGGTTCTCTTTTTCACACTTGTTACTGGATCGATCAACGATCAATCGCGTTACCTGACAACGGTTATCGGCCGATTTAAATAACAAATTTCATACGTGGAAAAACGTGCGTTGAAAAATGTCAACTGTCAAATTTTATTGTTTCTCTGCTACAGTCGTGTTTCTAATTTTATTTTAATAAGCACCGACGAGACACTGATACCACTAAGGCGAAAGTTTTCTAGAGAGTCGTTAAAAGAATCCAATTTTAAAGTGACACTGAGAAGAATCGATTACTATGCGAATTAGAGGATCTGTCTTATCTTGCAACGATTATCAGAGCGAACCGATTGAACTTCGCTTACATGTTCCGAGGGGTATCGCTCGATTTCCGTCTCCATCCTCGACGATTTTTACGATTGTTTCATCGACGAACTCGAGTCAGCCATTCGCAGAAATGGATCGATCACGCGTGCATCGAGTATATCGGTGCGTGATTCGATTGTTCCACTCAAGCAACGCGGCTTCGATCTTCGCGTTACTCGAGCGTGCAACCGCGAAAAAGTTCACTGTCTCTCGTTCCGTTTAATTAAACGCAAATTAGTACCGTTGCGATCGTTTCACAGATGCTCGCCGTAATCGGCGAACGCTGTTCGATCAAATCGATAGTTTTTTTCTTTTTATGGAAACGGACTAGAACTGCCGTTGGTGGCCGAAGCACCGATTCCCTCGCCGCTCGACGGGAATCCACCAAAAAGTAAAAAGGCTTTAGCCGGTCGTTCGCGATAACGGCCACCTTCGGTAGCTTTTAGCGGGTCCGACGATAAAAAGTAGTCACGGTGAAAAGAGTGGAACGATGAAAGCTCGAATCCAGCTACGAGGGGTCGACCGTCGTGACGTATTTGTGAAACAGAAGAAAGACGAAGGCGGCTCGACGACTTGTTCTTGCGTGGCCAACTTCCCTCGACCCTTCCTGGTTTCTCGCGTGCCTAATGACCTCGTTCTTTTGTGAAGCGTGGAACAAAGATTGGTCAGAACGTGTAGCCATGTCAGGCGACGTGTCGATGTTTGCTCCGATGCACCAGCTTGAGGGGTCGAGTGTGTCTTCGGAGCTCGAAAGGAAGTCGAGAGGCAAAGGTCGAGGGAAGCTACCACCCGAAATAACCCCCGTGAATACGGGAACGAGTTATTCGACGAATTTGTGGCCGGCTTCCGGTCGTAGGAGTTTATTTACAACCACAGTTCGCTGCTCCTACGGCGAGAGCACTGGAATTGCAGATTTTAGATGGAACGACGGAGGTAAAGTAGCTTCGATTCTCGATGGTTGGACGATTCCAGGGGCTTGCGAAACGATCTGGATTCGGCTGCTTTGATAACTAGTTCTTGTGGTGCAGATTTTTCTTTCGTTTAAATGCGGGCTCGAGGGTCAAGTCTATATTAAGTGTTCTCTTCTGTTCAGTTGTAGATGAAGAAATTATTCTTTCTTCGGCAAACAGCGTTTACTCGTAGACTCGTGGAAATTTCTACGCGTTTAGAAACTACATAATCTAACACTTGTCGTAGTACTTATGTTCATGGCTTTTCCATACTAGCGAGCCCTGACAAGATTTATTTTCCTCCGCGCCTCATCTCCGGAACTTATTTAGTTTCCTGTCAACCATATATATGGGTGACGCGTGGGTCAACGTGTTAACAGAACGTATCACGTTTGTCGACCTTCGATCACTTTGGAATCGCGCATCGCGAGAGCAGCCCGCCGAGAGCCTCGAATATCCGCATCGCTCTTAGACTTTTCGAGCCCCCTGGGCAGGATAGCGTAATGCGGAGGAAAGTCGAGAGCGAATCTCACCTCTCGTTCCCTTTGCCAAGGGTTCGCAATTTTTTCACCTAATCGATCGTCAATATCCCACTGCGTGGCCACGAGGACCAAACGATCTGCAATCTCCGCAATAAAGAAACCCTTTATATCTTGCTTGCAATAGCAGAACAGACAAAAACAGTAACCAATCGAGACCAATTCCCCCGTCCACGATTCTCACTTGTTCCTTTTCGAATCCTCGAGAGTGTCCGTGCAGAGACGGTTGTGTATACCCGGGGAAACAAGCGATCCATAAAAATGTGAAGCGAGCCAGGCGTCGAGTCTCGAGGGCGTCGGAGGGTCGTAGCTCGGAACGACGTTTGTTGTCGCAGGGGTTGTTCTCTCAGGGGTACTCGTGGGATATCGTGACTCCTGGCGGATCCATAGTTCAGACAATGGTGGCGTTACGCACGTAGAGGCGCCGAGGAGGATTCCTCGAGTCGTGCATCGCGACGGGATCCCAAGGGCGGGGGTGGCGTGCACACGTGCACCGCGGACGAAGCAGGTCTGGCCACGACACAGCACGTCACGTCACGTCGCGTCGCGTCGCGTCACGTCGTCTCAGGAACGTTGCCACTAGGCTACATCGTGCATCCCGTAGTACGATGGGAGTCGACGCGGTGGCGCGATCAACGCACATCCCCGGCCGGAGGGATTTGCGTGCGCGTGTGTTGACGGTCGCTCGAATACTGGGAAGCGTCGCGAAGCAGACAGGGTTGGTAGGCAGGTGCCCTCTCTGGCAGGGGATGCGTGCTGCCCTGCTCCCTCCCGCGACGTAAACGCTACCAGTGGCGTCACTAGAGGGGCGCGAGTGACACCATCGCAAGAGGTCACACCGATGCGAGTGCACGCTGCATCACAAAATGGTAGCCCACGTTTTTCTTTATTTTTAGTAATATGCTTTAACCAACGCTAAAACTACAGAGATCTCGACAAGTATCTATGATATTATGTGTTGAAATTCATTCTGTACCTTTTCAAAATGAACTTACCTTTTATTAGGTGTAGAACAGTCGTATTAGAAATTAATTCTGTGCCTTTATAAAATGAACTTACCTTTCATTAGGTGTAGAAATGAATTCTGTCCCTTTTCAAAATGAACTTAGCTTTTACTAGGTGTAGAAATGAATTCTGTCTCTTTTCAAAATGAACTTAGCTTCCATTAGATGTAGAAATGAATTCTGTGACTTTTCAAAATGAACTTACCTTTTATTAGGTGTAGAAATTAACCCTTTGCGCTCAAGTGGCGCCTCTAGGGCGACATATGTAATTTAAAAGTGACTCTTTGAACGTACAATTTCAGTTTTACTTATATCAAAATACAGCTAATTATAAATCGAAATAATAATTCATTGAGTCACGAATGTTCGTAGATGTCTATTTTCGAAGTAGAGTTTTTTGGTTTTACAGAAATTTATTATAAAAATGGACTGCATTTGATTCAGTAAAACAATGCCTCGAGGGCAAAGGGTTTATTCTGTGACTTCATCGTAATTGATAAATGTAGCTGGAAAATTTTCTCTCGAACCAATCTAATAATTTTCAAGTGCAATCATTCATAACTCTAATTTAGACAGATACATTTATTCGTTACTTTGGTACATTAACCTTCTACATCTTTAACATCTTCAGGGATGAGTTTTAAATAAATTTTTGTTTGCTCTAATCGAATGCACACAAAGCAATTTTTATGTGTAAATCGAATTTGATATACAAACACTGCCTTACTTTAATATGTTATATGTTTTCATTCTAAAAGGTACTGTGGTCGTGTGCCGTGATAATTTTAATATAAAAGCAAATGTACACGTATGTGTCTTTAAGTCTCAACCTGATGGCCATTATTACGTTGCATCTATACGAACTTTACTATCCCGAAAAGTTTGCCCATTGTTATTCTTCTAATGATAATTATTTTAATTGTCGAATAAACTTCGTATATATACATTATATGTACGTTGCAATGGTCATCAAGCTAAGACTTAGATTATGTAATATAAAAATTCATTGTAATGGAGATCAGGTTTAGAACTTAGAAGGTTGGTACTTTATAAATATTTCTACTTGAACTTAAATTATAAATAATTGAATATAAAGACACAGATATTAGTTCCTACGACTAATACATACAACTAGAACAAACTAATTTAACGATGAAATTAATTATCAATTCCAAGAGATGTTTCTAAAAATTGCGATAAAACCCTTGTTAATAATTGAGTGATTTCAAAAAGTTTAAAGTTCATGGGTCAAACTGGCTTGGTAGTGTTAGTGTTAAATATATGTTAAGGGGTAAAGCTATCAAAAATACGTTTTTACTCAAGTTTGTTCCACAAATGGGGACATTGCGTGGTGTAAATAACTTTTTAATAAGGAAAGGGTGAAAGAGATCTAGAAAATAGATTTATTTTTTGAAATATATTTATATATGTATAAGATGCAATTAAAAAAAATATACACATATATAACAAAATTGTTACAATGGATGAGCTCTTATAATAGGTAGTATTATATTTTATTATATATTAAATAATATAATTAATTATACATACATTGATCTATAATGAAATACCATCTGTGTAGACAAATTCATCGACCTACCATACGTGGTCGCTCATCAAAATGACATATGAAGTCTTAAATTGGAGTGTTTGTTCCCAGTAGATTTAGCGCAATTCGCCAGACAATCTGCGACTCCTGTTGCTACTTATCAGGGGCATCTTCATCGCATTCCATAAGATATTTAACCATTCCTTATATTTATATTTGTATACAGGCTGTATATTTTATCCCCTAATATTATTGCGGCATTTGTTTAGAGAAATTCATCGGCTTATCGTACGAGGTGATTCATGGTAATGTGGAATTTTTATTGAACGCACTTTACAGTATGTAGCTCTGGTTGCCATATATCAGAGGTATCCTCCTTGCGCCTAATAAATGGCAACCAGAAGTACAAACCGACTGAAAGGTTGCATTACATCTACTGATGTGAGTAAAAGTCCAATTTAAGCTTTCACATTACAATAAATCACCTTGTATGATAGGTATACATGATAGTCCAATGAATTTCTTTAAACAAATGCTATCTTATCATAGATAAAAATACATATAGAGTTCTATTTTTAAAAATTCAGGTATTTTTTTAAATCTCTTCAACCACTTCACTTAGCAAAAAATTATTTATTTCGTATAATGTTCCCATAAAATGTTTGTGAAAACATATACACTCCATAGTAACGCTAAACGATATCATAATAGTTCAAACTACAATAATTAAATATTTAGAAATGCATTTGGGTTCGCGGTTAAATTGGCATCCGCGTAAAAAGCAAACACATTTACTGGCCAACCAATTGCGGACTCAAAATTGAGTTTGTAAAACACAGTACTGATCTATAAAATAATTATAAAACCCATCTGAACATATCCGAAGAATGAAACTCTTTCCTAATCCACGAGGCTTGTGCACCAGTGTGCTATTTTCAAGACGCATGTGCAAGAACATCCACCCCCACCTGCCACTAAATGGCATGAGAAACTCGTAATTCAAATTTTAATGAGCTTAGCTTAGTCTATGCAATTCTTCTGTAGCATTTTGTTAGAAAATTATTATTTTTCGTGAAAATATTTGTCGCTTTCTACTAAAGCCAGGAATGGGAAAATGGTTATTTAGTATAGGTCCATGCACAAGTTTTGTAGGTTACGTTTAGATGGAGCTAGAAAACAATTTATCAGTATTATTGAAGTAATCCTAAGTATTTTTTATGTTGATATCATTGGTCAATCTGCATCTACACAAATGAATAACAGATTGTAGCTGTTGACATAACCTCGTTTTCAGTCTGATGACAATACGTACATTTCATTTGGTTAATAATGTAATTCAGCGTAAAAACCTTCAAAACGTATGATTAAACTAGTAACTCAGAAGTTTCGCTAATAAAGAAAGCCTTTCCTTATTTTAATTATTTTAATTATTATTTTCTTCATAATTGACATAGCTTATCAAAAGATTTCTTTATCCATTAACGCAATAACGTATGATCGAATTGTGAAAAGTGGAGCACGTGCAAACTTTGCCATTCCGAAGTCAATGTGAATGTTGGTTGCATTTTCTCCGATAAAACGGGCATCGTCTGTCGTCGCATCACTTGTTGCATTGTCCTGGAAATAATGAGAATGTACTGTATAAACAACTAGACATGTACACAGCCGCGACACATATACGGGGCATATGTATACGATTGCGATATCTTTGTTCGGATACATATAGGGCTGCGTTCAGAACTAGGGTAGTTCGTTCATTCACGTTTCCAACCACAAGAATATTCAGGGTGAACATAATTCCGACGAAATATGGACTGAATTTTTCTTACACTCCAAAGCCCGAAGGGATGATAACCCAGGGATAAGAAATCCCCCAACCTTTTCACGAATTCTGTTGATCATGAGTGTACGGTGTACTGGTGTACATTATTTGGAGGTTACACGTTTACAATAGGATTGGAATTATTATATTTTAAGAAATGTATATTTTATAAACAGACTGCGGATATTTGTGCATTTATGACATACGTGAATATACAGAAATATACAAGAACTTGAATTTTCAGAAGACGAAACATGCTTTCATTTGCTATTCTGTTTTTCATCTGTGTATATAAAAATATGAATTTTGCATCAACATGCAGCTTATTTATAAGGAACGAGTAACCTTCGAATAGTCGAGTATTAGGATATGAAAATGGAAGGCTGCGTTTGCTTGCACTAGGGCTTGGTTTACTTTATGAATTTTATTGCCTTACTTATGTTATTTTTCCCAGTATTTGAGAATATACAAAAGAAATGAGGTTTTACGTGTTAGGTTATGTTGATATGGTGTACAAACAATAAACGTATAATTAACTTGACAATTGATCAGGTATTTGTGATATGATATTTCATCTAAAGAGAGTAGTATAATCTATATTAAACTATTTAAATACTATGAATATTCAAATAACTTAGTCAGTAGAGAAAATATTTGAATGGCCACCTATTGAAATCATATACACCAAACATTACAATTCTCCATGTTCTCCTAATACCAAAATGTAAAATTCATGCCCGAATTCAATATGTACCGAATATTCCTCGTGCCACCTCTTCACATTTCATGTTCTCCTAATACCAGAATGTAAAGATTGTCCTGAATTTCTATACGTACCAAAGATTCCTCGTCCACTTCTGCGCCTACGAGATGGCAACCCAGACAACAATCTAACAGGGGCACACTACGCACCTACTTGGTAACAACCAGAGGTACAGCCCGATCGGTGGGTTGCATTGGTTCATCTTACTGTACTGTGGGTACTTGGTTCATCTCTAACTGTACTATTCCAAACTTTACATTTCGGAATCAGGAGAACGTGATATGCGAAGAGGTGGCACGTCTGCGCCTAGGAGCAGACAACCGGCCCGACACTTCGGTAAGTATAGGTTGCATAGTTTAAGGGGCCGCCTCTCGGTACGTATTGGAATTCTGGCCAATTTCACATTTTGGTATCAGGAGCACATAATATGCGAAAAGGTGGCACGTCTGCGCCTAGGAGCAGGCAACCGGCCCGAC
>NW_026533254.1:2865524-2912083 GCF_026225885.1 Hylaeus anthracinus
TTGGAATTCTGGCCGATTTCACATTTTGGTATCAGGAGCACATGATATGCAAAGAGGTGGCACGGGAAATTTTGGTACGTGTCAAATTCTGGCATGAATTTTACATTTTGGTATCAGGAGAACATGATTTATGAAGGTGAATTAAATAAATGCTTGTTGCATATAAATATAAGTGTTTATTTTAAAAAATCGCTTGAGAAATACATAGCGGCATCATTTTTCTTTGTAGGTACAAAAATTCATATTCATATTTATTCATAAAAATAGAGCAAATAAAGGTACAGTTTAATTTAATTATATACAAACAATTAAAGATAAAATTTTATGGTATCAGTATCAGTTTCGAGTTTACCTTTACCTTTATTTGTTATTATTTTATTAAACACTGTACCATGAAATTATATTCGCGAATGCTTGTATTGGAATAACTTAAACATCAATTATATAATTAGGATGCACAACAAGTAATGGGTCATCGTCTTCTTCGTCAATTGTACCCTTGCTTTTAAGGTCACCTGTAGAAAGGGGTATTATAATTTGATCCTAAAAGAACAATACTATTAGTTGTACATGAAATATAATTGAGAAGATTTTAAGCAATGAATTCAATACGTACGTGATATGTTAACCTGTCGATGATCTTTTCGATAAAATTTTTCCTTTCCAGTAATTCTTCTTCTGAATCTATTTGGTCTTGAATTTGATCGAGATACCAGGCTACAAGTTCTGATTTCCTTAATCCGGCTCTCGCATCATCTATATAAGAAGTTCTTCTTTACTCTTTTAATTTAACAAAAATATCTACTTAACTATTTACATTTTTTGTCATCTTGAATATCATACCAACAGTAGAAGTTTCGGCACGATTTTCTTCACTCCTCATATATAATACCAACATATTAGATAAATTCTTGTACTCTTCGAAGGACATTGTTAATTTCTTTTTTTCTCCATCTCCCGTTTCTATAAATATATATATATAACAAAAAGTAAAAAGAAAGAAAAACACCAGTTTCGTATATAAATTTAGACACAAAAATGAAGTTTAAATGAAATTTTTAATTGATTAAATGAAACATTAAATTCAAATTAAACTTAAATTTAATAGAAATAAAATAACATAATTTACGAGGAGTAACAGGTGTTTTATCATGATCGTCTAGCGCATTGAGAGCAGCCATAACTGGAGGAGCATCATCCAGAAGGACCTCTGTATTTCCATCTTCAGATTCCTCTAAATCTATATCTGGCTGTTCTACAGTTACGATACTTTTACTTAATAGCCGTTTTGCCTCTTTCACATGTTTTACAGAGACTTCATCTAAACATTCTAATTTAGCCTTAGCTTCGGATAATCGTATAAGACTTTCTAACTGTCGAACTGTAACTCGCCACGTTCCAGAACCACTGCCAGTTCTTTGTCTAAGTGCTGTGTAACTATCGACTAAAAATTCTGCAGCTTCCTATTATGTTTTAGAAATCAATGCAGTTGATTTAACTTATAATTAATTTGCATTTAAAAGAAATGTAGATGTTTCAACTGATAATCAATTTGCATTATAATACCTGGCTCAATATAGGCTTAAAATGTTTGGCAAAATTAATGTATCTAACAATCTCAGATTGTGAGTACACTGTTTCAAAATCTTGCCAATTGTCACAATGTAGATCAATAATTCTTTTAGCGATCGCATTATCAATGATTTCATTGCATTCATCAACTATAATAAAGAATAAATCAAATCTAGACATAATGGGAGCCGTTAGTTGAACATTTTGTTGCAACGATTTTTTCCTGTCATAACGTCCACCAACAGGATTCGCTGCTGCTAATATTGATGTTCGAGCATTTAAAGTTGCTCTTACACCAGCCTGATAATAAATGTCTTATTAATAATATATAATATGGAAAACGTAATAGAAACTATTTTATATTTAGAAACCTTGGCTAAGGAAATAGTTTGTTGCTCCATAGCTTCGTGTATAGCGACTTGATCTTTGAGATCCATTTTATCAAATTCATCGATACAACAAATACCTTGATCGGCAAGCATTAAAGCACCAGCTTCAATGACAAAATCAGGAGACTCTTCGTCTCTTACGACAGCTGCGGTTAACCCAGCTGCAGAAGATGCTTTTCCTGAAGTGTAAATAGATCTTGGAGTAATTTCAGCAACGCTCTTTAAAAGTTGAGATTTCGCTGTGCTAGGATCACCAACAATGCAGCAATTTATATCCCCTCGTAACGAGGTGCCTTCTAATGTTATCTTTGGAACACCACCAAACAGCATTAAAGTGATTCCCTTTTTAACTTCATCATTGCCGTGTATCGAAGAAAACAAACTATTAACGAGATTCTGGTACAAATTTTTATCGCGACTCATTTCATATATACGATTCCACTCTGCTTCAGTCATTCGTTTCTTCATCATTTCTTGTGATATTTCTTCCATGTTTGTCTCCATACCACCAAACTATAAGAATTAAGTATTAAGATTGCCATATTTGATTACAAAAGTGTTTATTCATAATGCTGATTGTTTGTACCCTAAAACTTGTTGGTGTAACACTACATGCTAGAAACGCAGTTTTATATGTGAGTTCTCTGGATCCTAATGCTTTCAAGCCTGTCACTCCATCTCCTGGTTCTACACTTTTATTTCGCTTTGCCTTAGGATCCATTCTTACGCCAGGAAGAGAAAGAACTCCAACATCTGGTATAACTATAAGAGTTCCTGTAAAGTCATATCTACAAAATGCAAAATAATATATACAAATCATTAGAAAGCAAACGACAATGTATTACTATATTCTATGCAATACCTATCACCAGCTTGTATAGTTTCTACTGCTTCAGATCTTAAAATAATTTCAAGCGAGCGAGGAATGCATCCCCTAGGAAGTTCAGCTTGTGTTTCCTGTACTCTGATTTTTTGAAAATCCACAAAAACTGAATTATCCACATCCAATAGGAAACGTCGCCTATTACTACATACTGGATTGTGACAAATTGTTGGATTTGTGAACTAAAAAATGTCATTTGTACTATAGTCAAGTACCAACCATACCATACCATACCATATATTTATTATTAAAATACTTATGCTATACCTTAAATTGTTGTTCCACGTGCTTTATTACAGCATTACAATCCATGCAAATAAATGTTCCGAGTAATAATTCTGGATGAACTGGATGCGTTCGTATTACTTGTCCAGATATGCGTATTAGGGTACCCAATTTTGATGCATTTAATTCTCTTAATTTTTGCCTAGTTGGTACTTCTACAAAACTCACATAACATTCCTTCTCTTTTCTTAATTCAGCAACATCTCTGACAAAATTATATAACGCTTGGCACAAATATGGATAAATCCTACAAAACAAGATTATATAGTTAAATATGCTAAATATTGATAAAGTAATCGATCGATTAAAAGATACATTTGATTTAAAAATATAAATATTTACAGTCTACTAAGAAGCAGAACAGTATCATAAAATTTCTACCTGTAATATTCTTCAACTATGGTTGTTGAAAGTACTTGATTGTATTCATCTACATCATCAAAAATCACTTCCAAAGTACAGTGTTCTGGGCTTATGAGTTCTTTTGCTGGCTCGAGATATTTTACAACTCCATCTTCTTTAAACCTAATTAAAAAAATAAGGGAATAAATTATAGAAAAGCTATAAAACACAATTCAATGAAATCATGTATAATTCTATGACATGTGTTTATTGTTAAACGAATTGTTTTCAACAATGCGAAAGACCATACTCTTCAAGAAAATCTTGAAATAACTTCTGGCACTTGATTCCGACTTCATCTGGTATACGCCTCAAAGAATTTGGACCATCCCCAATATCCATTTTTCAATAACTAATAAAACTTAGTCTATCCGTATAAAATTATATTTGATTCAATTCTGGCGTCCAACAAAACACACCTGTAGAATTTGGCGGTAATAGTCTGTGGGCTAGTTTTCAAATCTCAAAATTTTTGTTGATTTACAAAATATATCCAAATAAACTAAACTTAAAATCTTTGTATAATATTGATGATAATCCTTCAATATTAAGTTGTAGATCATATTTTAATAATAAGATAGCGAACCAGTAAACTCTAGTAACAGAACCATATGTTAAGAAAGAATCTCATTGGCCCACTACTTTTGTGTCCAGGGGGCCTATTCTCGAGTCGTACGATCAGTTTTCGTATACGCAAGTTGGTCACTTTCACATGATGTCGCTTCAAACGGTATTCTCGATCGAAAGCGCTGATTCGTATACGAAATGTTTCGTACGGTTTGCATCGGGTGGGTGATGACCACACGAAACGCAAGGAATGAATCAACACATAACATGGCCGTTGCGCGGTATTTTAAAAAAGAACAGTCGCTTCAAGATTCTAAAACATAACAATTAAAAATTGTTTAATCTTATTAAATGTTCGAATGAGATTAATAAAAAAATTTATTAAAAATACTTAAATATTGTATATTGATTATGAATCTTATGAAACATTGTGTTAAGTATTATTATCAATTTTTAATGCTAAATGAGGTTTGGGTACATTTTACAATAAAACTAAATTTCAAATTTATATACAATCTTTAGCTTTATATGAAAATAATGTTATTATTCGTCACTTTCGCTTTTTTATTATGCAGTTCACTTAAAAATAAGATCACATTTTTTTTTATCACTATTTTGGAACATTTTCAGTAATTCTTCATACTCCATTATTGCCGCAAGTTTTTAAATCATGTAACCACTTAGTATACCTTTCATTGGTAAGTATGATTTTACCTTTAAACTTATTTGCTGTTTATGTATAAATTTATTTACTTCAGAAGTAAAGGGAGTTGCACTCCGCAATAAATCATCAGACTTTAATGTTTTTCAAAAACAATGACGTCATATACAGCTTCGAGGAAATTTTCCCTTTAATTTCCCTTCATTTCCTGGCAGATTTCCCTTTAATTTTCCTTCATTTGATATGTTACTTTGAAAGGATAAAGGAAGAGTTAACGATCAACTGTCCTGAAAAAATGTAAAAATTACAATGTTTAAGTTATAGAGAAGATTTTATTATTGTATATCAAAAACCAACAGTATTTTTAACCGTTAATAATAGTTACAAAAATAGGTATGTATTATACGCAACTCACAAAGTTCTAATTCCTTTTACGACTTTCCACGATGAATCGTCGCCGAGGCATGTCGACATAATGAAGCGAGTAGTAAACATTATTGTATGGCGTTAAAGCTTTCGGTAGCATTCTTATCCTTAAAGCTGCATCATTCGTTTGAACTACAGTAACCCTTATAATAATTCAACAAGCTCATGCAGCTTTAAGTATTTCGTTAACTTAATTACTCGTACACTCTGACTTGGAAAATACACCAATGGAATTTTATCGCTGGATATAATAAATCGTTGATACAGTAAAAACGATTTTTCCAAATTTACAATTATTTCTGAGCAATCCTATAATACGTACAAAAATTAATTTTGTAAAATTAATTAGAAATAATTGCTGTGTCGAGATTTTCCTCGAAAAATGAAACCTGTTAGTCATAAGAAGAGTTAGATCATTTAAGGAAACCATAGTCATAAGTGAGAAAGGTAGCCATCTAACAGCTGATTTGCTAATAAAAATTTAGAAGGTAAAAAAAGGAGTTATTTTGAATATTTTTTCGTGATAGATACGTACAGAAATTAATTTAATATCAATTATTTGAACCAGTTTATAATAAGATGAAACACCCTAAGTCTTGTATTTATTACGACAAACAAGATTCACTTTATATGTTAATTTTACAATACATTATGGTTTTTGCAAGTAGCACGAAAGATAAAAGTTTCAAAAAACATTACAATCATGCCAAATAGATTTGGTAAATTTTGTTCAGATTTTAGACACGTCTTTTTTTCCAAAGCCACACACGAGTAATTTTAACAGGTGGAAGACAAAAGTTCCTACCGACGCAAAGTACACATTGTTGACACGTTCCGTCTCACACACCCTTTCGCAACACACATAACTTGCATTACACGAGTATTTTACATATTACAGATCGGAAGTACAATACTGCAAGTAACATTTTAACATCGTTATTTACAGAATGATAATGCAAGAAATATCCATTTCTTATTTTTTACACGTAATAAATAAATTCGTACACCTGTACGATTTCCGATAATCTGAGTTAATATCGGACTAATGCAATTTCGCTGTTTGGAGCATCAAGAACATTTTCCCAGAGTGATTCAGATGTATAGGTGCAAACTTAACTGATATGGCAATCTAAACATTTAAATGTTCGCGTCAAATTGGTGACTGCGAAGATGACGCGTGACGTGCATGATGCAAAGGAATGTAAATCTTTTAAACAATTGGATAATCCTCGTTAGTTTACGCTTATTAAAATAAATGCCATTAGCTAACGATAAAAAGGACACACAAGACCCTATTAATAAAAATGAAATTCCAAAATCTTATGATTGATTTTTTTAAATGTTTATAACACTCCTGTTGTTAAATAAATGTTATAATACTTTTCAATATTAAAATAAATAATTTATTCATGAAGAAATATTGCTGATTTATTTTATCACCGTTTTCCTCAACCATAGATGTCCACTCATTACTTGTTTTGTGGTTACTTCATCATTCACATTATGATTAACTTCCATGCGACAATAATATTTATTACATAATAGCAAGTAAGCCATTATTTTTACACGTTTGTTGAGCTTCTATTAATAACTTGGTCGAATTTTCCGAAATATCCATACTAGTACTATGGACTCAAAATGGAATTGTCTTTTCTATTATTAGCGTCACGAATGGAGAAATGATGAAACACAATTTCTATAGTACACAGAATAATCTTGTTTTGTTAATAACATTATATAAGCATCTTCCCAATAACTACATTATCACATGACCGTAGTGGTGAGGGTAGAGAGTGTTGGTAATTTCCACCGATTTCACGAGTGGTGGTGTATATACAGGATGTCCCAGAATTAATATAAGAACCGAAAATGGAGGATAGCTGAGACGATTCTGAACCACAATTTCCTGTGCAAAAATGTCGGATGGTGCTTCGTTTTTGAATTATTAACATTCTGGGACACCCTGTATAAGGAGAGTCATTGTTGACGAAATCAAAACCGAGGAAAAGTACTCAGCGATTCAGAAGAAGAGAGTATTGAAAGTGAACAAGAAGAATGTTGAAAACAAAAACTACAATGGTTAACAATGTGGGCAGTACTCGAATTAATTTAGGAAAGAGGACTAACGATAAAATTCGTACTTCCAGCAATACAAAACATGAGAACACATCATGTGGATAATCAAAACTTAGAAAAGAAACGAATGTAGATGACAATAAGCGATCATATCAAATACATTATTGTACAATTGAAAAAATTAAAATTACAATTAGGAGCGCTTTCTTGATAGGATTATTAGACAACGTCCAATACGGCGAAAAATCCTTCATGACATCGTTGAACGAGATACACTTGATACCCACGAGAATCAAATTATTCACCTCGCACTATCAAAACTTTATGCGGGAGCAATCTTTATCATTGCAGAACATGGGGAACACTACCATATAATCCACGATTGTACTTGTTCCAACTCAACATGCCGATGTACACGACTCGAAGAAATCTACAACGGATATATTATCAACAGAAACGGAGAACGAAGAAGAGCCCGGATATATACTAGAACAAATACTCTGAGCTCAGAGTTCAGAATTCAATGATGGTGTAATATCGCAATATATTTATCGACAAATGGAAGACAAATTGATTACATTGAAATCGCTGGGAGAAAGAGGCTGCAATCTAATAAAATTGTAAGTATTTCCCTTTCAAAAAATAGAGAACAGGCAAAAGGACACACAGAAACTGAAGTAGAACTAAACGGTGGAAAGAACAATAACGAAACCAGCAAGGACAGCAGCAAAATTTCCAACGGGTCCTGCCGAATACGACGCCACCCGGGACACAGCCATCATCGGCAACACAAGAACGACAGCAACAGATCAGCACCGTGTGGACCAGTCCCGGTTTGTTCCACTAGAACTGCTAGGAATACAGCCCTACAACATTCCTCATCGACACAGGTAGCGAAATTTCTATCATTACAGAAAAATCACATAAAATTTTCTACAAATCACAGATTCAACGTCTATTGGATTGCGAGTTAAACATGTCTGATTTAATAAATCGACTAAAGGGTGGAGTTAAGATCTCTTTAGATGATCTGAAACAGTTCCAACTCCCCAAAAGCAACGAGGAGTATTACAATCAGTTGGATTACTCTGTAGTGACTTATCGTTATGGGACTCTCTTTTTGTTTACTAAAGGTAGAGTACTAGCTCCTTCCTCTATCCTTAAACTCCATAAAGAACACCCTGCTGAGTTTGATCTCTCCGAATTTCTAAGAGCGGATTATCTCACAGTATCGAGCAGAAAGGAACTACCTAATATGTCGCGAGGCCATGCAACCAACCTTCGATGTTCTAATAAACAAAAGGTGTCTGTTACGAGATTCATCACACGAGATCATGACATGGCTACCATTTTTCATGGTATACCAGGAACTCTTTTTAGCGGCCTTAGCAGAATATTACACCCAACCAGACACATCGATCAAGTTCGTCACCGTCTAACAACTAGAAGACCTTAATCAGCCAATAGAGAAACTATCAGAACCAGCAGACATATACGAGATAATATACGCGATAATAACGAGACCTGTGAATGGCTCAACGAGTTGGTTGTCGCGGTAATCAGGGATGAAGCAAAGGAGGAATAAAATATAGATATAAAATTTTTCGAAAGAACGAAAGGTCCCACGTTATCCTAAGGCAATGTTTAATTATAATTGCACCATTAACCGGTCCAAGGGATATATCCCATTCGAATTACAAGTAGGTTACGAACCCAACAGTATTCTTGACGAACAGGACGAACACTTGAATCTTAGACAAAGAGTAGAGGACTTAAAACTCCAACACGAGAATAAAGTTATTCCAAGGGTAATTTAGTCCTAATTCGAAATTATGTTAGACCTTTAGAAGAGACCTTTAGTCACTCGATTAAAGTAAACGAATGTGGAATGTTCATCACCAAACAAACGTCAAATTGTTCAAACAAGGGTCGTTGACTATCACAGACGACGAAACTTAGCCGAAATTTTATGACTGCTCCAACACTGATGATGAACATGGCTGCAGTACGAATCACGAGTTAAATCCTAACGGCCCAAAGGGTTAACGAAAAGTATTCGATTACCGAGTTGAACAACCAGGGAACCATTTTTCTATGACACCTAAGTCGGGTTAGATATATCACGTACAGTGGAAAATAACGGGGACCAAATTCACATGCTCTTCGCGTAATAGATTAATTAAACGAATGAGAAAAATTTCGGCCACATTCAGGGAGAGCCCCCTCTTAGTTATTTCTTGTGTAGTGCACGACAAGCACTGGCAAGACCATATTGCACAAAAAAACTTGATGGAGGTTACACCTCGAAAGAGCAGGGTCTTCTTGCTACATACAACCGGCTAGTGGAATTGCTCATCGTCAAAGGGAATTGGTCTAGCGAGTATACACTAAAGTACATGATAGGCAATAAGAAATTAGATATCATTTAGAACGCAAGGTAATGGAGACAAGTATCTGATACTTATAATAAACGGTCGCACACTATTGGAACTTAGTTCATTGAAGAAATCGTATGACTTCATATTATTGGATGATACTCTATCCAATCACTGCTACGCAAATTTTTGTGTCTTTTGTACAATACATTTACATCTATTTTTTACTTACAAATACACAACGACCAATTGCATTCTTCTTTCTGATCTTTGTGTGCTTTCTGACATTACGCATTAAACTTTCTGTTCGTCAACAAATTCCGTCTCTTAGATAAACAAACAAATAAATAAATAAATAAATTTACGATAGTACTTAGATTCACTCCACTAGTCGTATTATCTTCGGCCAATCACGAATCCATATTTCTCACTGCCTCTTATACTTGCAGTGATTATTCTTAGTTCATTAATTTAAAATGGTATTTCGTAATTGTAGATATTTTTATATAAACGAATTTAGTAAGTATCATTCCTCTTGAAAATATTTCTAACTTTAACTAGCAAACAATTTAATACTAATAGGATTATCGAAACTTCTATTGTCTATAATATTGCACTTTACAGAGTATATGTAAACTGTTACGATTAACTGTACGTTTTATTTTAAATATATGTATGTATGTATGTATGTATGTATGTATGTCTAATAAGACTTTTCCGTTTCTGTTTACCAAATTTGTTAATCAGTTAAGTTTATACCTGCAACGCTGAACACTCTGTACGATCAAACTTCCATGTGATCCCAAAAAATATCAACATCATGAAATACGATATTTGGAGATCCTTTCGATCTTGGGTATTATCTTACTTTATCACCAGTTGTGAAAATATTTTCTTACGATTAAACGTTTTAAAATCTCGTACTTCTGTTTCTTTTTCCTAGCGCTGGTTTCTATTCACTTCCCTATTATCACAAAGCGAAAATGGTTAAAGGATTGGGTAGAAAAAAATCAAAGATTGAAGCATCGGTGGAGATACTTTTCAATTACACTATTTGGGAGAATAGTGAGGAAAATGTGGTTTCCAGCCCAGGCCTACGTGTGCTCATACGCGAATGATGCGATCGCCGCTAATCCAATTCTAATGACTTATCCTGTAGCATTTATCCCGGGCCATAACGTAGTCGCCCAGGCCCCAATTGAAGGAGTTGCGCTATTGCACAAAGAAGAAATAGTAGCTCAACTGTCACTCACACGATTTTCTCGTCCAATTTTTCATGATTACTCAGAAAACGGCGATGACTCAATGTATTTCTTGCGACCCTAGTTCAACCCGGAAAATAAAGTTCCGTTAATTGAGAGGCAGATGCATTTTGATGAACTGAACAACCTTGAAGTGTATTACTTTTACGAAGGAAACGACTTTAGACAACTATTCTCAAATTTCAACCCCACGGGTTACGTGAAGAATGTGTTAATAGCTGACGTTTCAATTGAATCAGAAAAGATGCTTCTAAGATACTCCTTGGTGGGAAGGCATATGAACAAGATTTGGCGCTGGAATAAAAACGAACCGAACAAGATGCTCGCCCGCTCATTCCCAAAAGAATACGTGGCTAACCAAGCAGCTTTGACGACATTTTCAAACAAAATCAGTCAATACTTGGTTAAAAGATTGGAAGATCTTAAATCTTTAACGCCGTAGAAAAAAAACAAATTTTCTAAGTATGGGCTCATATTATACATCTGTCAGTTCTACGGTTACGAATCCACTAATTTTACCCAAGACCGTAATTGTCACGGTTACGTGGGATGCTTAATTCGCTTTACCACAAATGGCAGCCAAAGGCTGCAAATGGCACGACTCTAGCGTCAGCCACGAAGTGCAGAAGCACTTGTACAATAACGATCGAAACGACTCACCTTTTCGTTAAATACTTAAATCTATTTTTTTAGAGAAGGTAACTCGATTAACCCTTTGCGTTCGAGACGCAACCGTCGGTCACCATTGGGTATCACGCGGTACCTCGAGTGGCGACTGAAAGGCGAACAATTTTGTTTATATTGGATTTCGTTGTTCTTCTCATTAATCTGGATGTGAAATACAGTATAACCTTATTTATCTGACTGGTCTGGGGACAAGACAGATCCGATAACCGAGTAGTTCAGATAGTAGAGGTCCACTAACTATCCCTTCCATGAACCCTCCACCATAGTTTAGATAATAGAAGCTACGGGAGACTTGAAAGGTATTGAGCTCAGCTAAAAGTTCGTATATCCGAGACTGAGCAAGACTTTGTTTGTATACACGAGGTGCTGATAAACGAGGTTCTACTGTATTTTTAGGTCAGCAGTTTGAAGTTGGAGTTACTAGTTCACTCTAGAAAAAATGTTGTCGAGCTCAAAGGGTTAATATATTGAATTCCATGTTGATCACCAGTGATCAGCAGCAGATTTTCCATTTAAACTTCGTCGATCACCGCTAACAACGCATTGAACCTACAACGCTTCCTTAATACGCTTATCATAAATAAACTGTAATACTTGTTAATTTCTCAATGAGATTCATGGCAACAGAAATACTGTAAAGTAATCAGAACACCGTTAAAACACCGATTGCTTCCATTTTGTACATAATAACGAATAATACGAAACTCACTTGACATTAAACGTGTTAACGTTGGCCAGTCGATAACGTCAAGTAAATATTTTCTGACTTGTATGTCCGAAACAAATGACCAAGTAAAATACTTAAAGACGATATTCTTTGGTTGTTTAAGTTGTAATACTAAACAAAAAATCAAAAAGTTCACATTCTTTGAGTCCTTCATTTGATCAATTGTCTCGAACAGACGATTTGAAGTTAATATTCGGTAATAGCGTACCAAGGAAGCGCAAAACGAACCCAAATGATACAATTATATTGCACGGTAGATAATTCCTATCATAAAATACGCGAAGGAGAATCTTGATTAGGCAACAGCCTATTTCTGCGACAGCGATGCGAAGGATACAAAATAATAATCAGAGATGCGCGAGTACCTCAACGGCAGTGACCGGGGGTGTTTGATCCCCGCTTAAAATCACGGGCTCCGATTCAGTCTGAACAATCCTGACCAAGTTCGCGTCCTTCTTGGAAGGTGCGACATTCGTGTTCGAAGCAACATTAGATCTGGCGCAATAACTCGGCGGTCTGCTTTCTCTAGTTGTGCCAGGTGTCACGATACTACCAGCGTTGGACCTGTAGGTCGGCGGAGGCGAGGACGTTGGCTGCAAGCGATCCAGAAGTAATAGTCGAAGCCTGTACTCTTGCATACTCGCCTACAATAAAATCAAGATAGTCAAGATATGTCAAGATAGAATGATTTCTCATCCGTTATAAATTAGAAATGTAGAATAAAAGTTGTTCAAAAGAGGTGAAGCATAAAATTGTTCTTTCGCCTAAATTCCTCGACAAGAAATTAGGTCTAGCTAGTTCTCGTCGACAAAAATCGAATGATACAGTAATCTCTTTCAAGTTGTCACAAAGGCCGAGCTGTGATAACCTGAACTGAAGGTAGATAAACGTTAATTATTGTTGTCTCTCTGGCTCAATCAATTTTATACACATTGAGGGGGAAAGTGAGTAACAGTAACATCTACGAATGCATTGAATACTGAAAGGGAATACTGCATCATATTTGAAACTCACCTACCTAACATCATACAACTGTAATGCGAATCTAAAAAGTAATGTGATGTTATGAAAGTTTGCATACAGATAGAGTATATTGACCAATATCAAACATACATTTTTGTATAAACCCTATAGATAGCACATATTAAATAGAACATTAAAATAAAAAGGATAGACAATCAGTCTATGCTTCTTATCTTTACAGTCAAATTAAGAATGTCAAGTTTAGGGTATTTCTACTTGGATATTCAACGAATAACGATACCATTAAATTCTTCTCAGCGAAAGCTTTCCCTACACGTATAGAAATACCATATACTTACGTCCAAAATGTCTTGCAAAACTTAACACAAAAATTATAAGAAACTCCTGAGTTTTCACCTGATAACTCGGCGGTGGAGTTCTAAACTGAAATTCCGGATAAATCATGGCAGCATACGGATGAATTGGCCTCGCTGGCGGGATTCTACCCGAGATCCCCGTAAAACCAAAGAAACTACTGCAATTTTCTCGACTGGTCACTCGCCACGCTACAGCGCTCACAGTTACCAGAACCACTCCTATACCTGAAACAGAATGCGTCTTGTCAGAAAGTATGCGAACTAATTTCAAAAATCAAATACATAGAACAAACTGAACAGGAAAAAAAGAACTAAAGATATTTATATTTACTAAGTAATATAAATAATACAGATGGAAAGAGGGAAAAATTTACATGTATTTATGTGAGAGGGTTGCGCAGACGTGCGCGTAACTACGAAAACTTAGATAATTGTGTTTCCTTGGGAGATGTTTTCTCAGCTCTCACTGTTCTCACACGATGACTTTCGTGAGAACACACGACAATGCTTAACGATACCGTCATCTTTAGCTGCTCGATGAGTTCAACTTCGTGTTTCACACGATTCGTTCACACCGTTTAGAAGAGCAGTGTTGAAAACGCACATCTACCATTATTTCATTACTTGAACTTTAGTAATAATTTCAAGCTATAAGTATCATTTAATTAACAATCATTCTTGTAGCTAATATTTCCACGCATTAAGTAACCAATACTTTCTGTTGGCGCATAAGGAGCAAGTAAACAAAATTTTATTTGAATTAGACAAAAATAGCAAAAATTATAGCAAAATCACAAACGCACAGATCTTTTATAGGAATAGGTATCGATAGAGTTAATATACAAAATTTGGTAGGATCAGCGATCTGCTGAGTCCTTTTAACAAATATTAATGTGAATTAATCAACATCATCTATTAGAAAAAATGTTATTACATAGTAGAGAGAATACTGCAATCTGGTAGAATTAGATACTCCTTGTTCTTCTTTTACATTTCTCCACACTCTGATGAGTCTTGAGTCAAAAGTTTAAAAAAAAAGTTACCAAATTCTCTGTGTACGTATGTTGATCAAAAGATTATTAAACATGGAAAAGTTATGAATTTAAATATTCTCTATTTTTAACATTCGAGACTAAATATTCAAAGTTTGCTAATTGTCGTTCTGTCAATTGTCTGCCTACTACCCTGGCGGTCATCTTTATTCACAATTTTGTGGCACCTTCGTCTCACGATCCTTCCACGTGTAGGCGTAAGACGTCAATCTCTGTAGGTTAGAGCTTTCTCCCATTGTGAGAGCCATTCTATGCGGGTCGCAGGTTACATGCCCACGTTTAGAAAGTAACCGTTGCGAACACCATTCCCCTTCTTTCGTTATGCCACGACAAGCCAATCTAACCAACGAACGGTCCTCTCGCGATTTCCTACTGCCTCCGCTCCGTATTTCATAACTCCTTGTTTCTGTATTCAGTCACTCCAACCCGTTCCTATTTTTGGTCGATGGCTTCCTTTCCATCTGCAATAGAGTATTCTAGTCCAGTGCGTCACAACAGGTGTGCCGTATAACAAGGGTATAGGTATACCGTAATAAAGTTTGTAATTTATTCAAAGTTTCTATGTTTGTGATTTCGCTATAACTCCTATTATTTTTATTCAATTCAGATGACATTTTTTTTTATTATACTGTATGTTCCGATGAAAAATATAGGCTACTGAATTTGTGAAAATATTAGGGCTTCCATTACTCAGGGAAGAACCTTATAAAAAGCATTTGAATTTTTACACATAATGTAAAATATAAAAGAATATAATAAATAATGTACTTTGTAAATACTTTGTAAATACAAGTACCCAACACCGCAACGATTACGATTTGTCATATGCAACTGACAAACAACAAACATATAAGAAAGTACACCATAGGTATACATCACGCTACAAGAATATAACACACACAGTTAAACAATGCATCACACATACTCCAAACTTATAATATCATACATGTACTACACACACCTATGTAATATAACATATCCTGATACGTACAAATAACAAATAAATATAGACAGTGTGCCGATAAAATGTGGTACCGACAAAAAACATAGCTCTTACCGATCATGAGAAGTGCTACAGCTATGTGGTCCCGACCTGAAGCCCTGAGGGCCCCCAGCAGAGCGCCAGCACCCGCGCAGACGAGACCCACTACTCCAACACCCAATATGGACCAACGTACAGGAGGGGAACCGAGGCCGCAACATTGCTTCGGTACAGCGTCCCTGAAAGACAATAAACAATTATTAAAATGATCCACACAATCGTATCTCCTATAATTTGGAAAGTTGAAATGTACTAAGTCTTTATATTCGTATTCACCTGCCGAAAGCTGAGACGCTGGTCGAGACTGGGAAGGGTAGACCAAGACTAAGGCCTCTAAGACCCAAATGAGGTGGCGGAGGATGCAGAAATCCTCTTGGAGGTGTTACTAATGGTACTCCCGGTGCGGTAGAAGGCTGACAACCCGGTGATGTACCAGGATACGACGGTGGCAACGAACAGGATCTCAAGGCACGTCGGTGTTCCCTGCGCATCCGTCTTTCTCTTCTACGGGCACATCGAGCACTGTCCAAGTCCTCCAGTGCCTCTGGCCCGCTGTGGAGCGCCAGTTCCGTCTGCGCCTCCGTCGAAGTGAAAGACCGCGCATTGTCTCGAGACTCCTAGAAAGATGCATTGAAATTAATCATTCTGCATATACATTCAGTTGTTACAAATGGGTTTTCTTAAGGGGTTAGTCGCAGTCAGGAAAATGGAAACGGACAGTTTCTTGTGTGTTTTTTTTTAAGGTATTAAATAATAATTTTTCTGAACGAAATGTAAATATATTACAAAGTATGTCTTAAAGAACTGTAAAAGAATTTTTGTTTTGAAAAAAGGTTAATTCATTTCGTCATAACAGGCGATGGCGTGGGTGGCCACTTGGTTTGCGGTGAGCAAGATTTCTTCAAACTGGTGCACCTGAAAACAAAACTGAAGGTAGATTTAGAAAATATATTAGACTAACGGGTCCCTGAACAAAGGATTTTTTATTTTCTTGTATACTTTCTTTTTTATCCTGTATTGAATCGCTTAATTTTAGTGAAAAAATTGAAAATCAACTTCAAATGTACGCCATCTTCTTTTAAATTAATTTTTTCCAAAATCCTTCCTTCAGGGACCCGCTAGACTAATCTATTTTTGAAATCTACCTTTGTTTTTGTTTTCAGGTAAACCAGTGTAGAGAAATCTTGCTCACCGCAAACCTATGTTTTTAAATCAATCGTCTACGTCATCGGCTGTTACGACGATATAAATTAAAGGTTTCTTAAAACAAAAAATGTTTTTTAGTTCTTTAAAACATGCTTTATAATATACTTAATTGTTACTTATGCAAATTATTATTTAATAACTACAAAAAAAATCACAAAGAAATGTCGTTTTTTCTCTTCCTGACTGCGACTAACCCCTTAATAAGCTATTTATTACATCGCATATTTTTGTGTAGGAAGTTTTTCTTTCTTGTGTTGTGGTTGGCAACTTTTACTAATAAACTTGATAGATGACATGCTGTGGTATTTTATATTTTTTAATGGATTGGTAAAGTTGAAATTAATTATGAAAGTCGGAATGTTAAAGAAATATAACATAATTAGTAGATAAATAAAGATTTGTTGTTATTTTTCAATCAAAAGTGATAGTAAAAATATGTGTTTAGAAATTGTATCTTCATTAATGTGTTGTTCATGAATAATTTCAAATTACGTATAATTAATTATAATTTGCATAATCGCATATTTGAATTCATTTTCAAATAGACTTCATAGCACATTTACGAAAATACGATGAGAAATAAGAGACGTTTTAGTCTTTAGCGCAGCACCACTTTGAAAAAATAAACAGTGGTTACGGTAATCCCTGATCAAATATCCGTAACTCAGATTTGATCAAAAACCGAGACATTACTGTATGACAGTTTAATGATTGTTTAAGACATAACATTGACTTGTTTTGAATTTCGGGTCAATTCGACGCGGCGAACGGTAACATTTGTAGTTATTTGAACAGTGGGTGAGGCCTGAACAGGACGAGTGAATTATTTATATAAGTAAACTACGGATATTTATGCAAATACATATTTTGTATGCATGTGCAAATAAATTAATTTAAATTATATTATATTTTATATGCAGATATATGTATACTGAAATGTACAATACATAGAAATACAGAAAATACATAAATAATTACACATACGCAGAATACATATAAACACGGAGGTATATAATATGAAATGGACAGATGTCATAATCGTCATCGTCATCGTCAATCATACACAATCATCCATCGTCGTCGTTATCATTATAGGCATCATTATCGTAATCGTTATGATCATCGTCGCCGGTATAACCATCACCATTATACATAATCATCATCGCCATCATCATCATCATTATAAAACGCGGTCATTTAATGTATTCTGCATATATACTATATTATATACGATAAAATGGTGTATGATATGTACGTATTATGTATATTTTATGTATTGTACCTGTGAAAAAGGCATAAACTCTTTGCTGAGATTATAGGTGCGGCGATTTAACCATATTTTTATTTAATATGATTTATCAGAAATTAATGCCGTAAACCGAAATTCTCCATTACATTTAGTTTATAAATTACATTTATTATAAATATGATATTATCATACTTTAAATGAATGTAACTTCTACATTACACGTGATAGAGAATTGCGGTTTGTGGCATCCTTTTTCTGATAAATTATATTAAATGCAAATCTTGTGAAAAGTTGTGATATAACTTAAAGATACGTAACCAAAGGTTATATTTATGGAATATGTGAAAGATAATTCTAAGAACAGTTATATGTTTGATACTATGTAATATGTTATAAATTGTAAAGAAAGACAGTGTAAACTGATTGTACAATCATGCACTTTAAATAAATGGTTTGAAATGAAATTATATTAAATGTTAACACTAACAGGAAGCAATTTAACTTGTGTATTAAGCTAGTTGGCTGTTTTTGAATAAAAGGACTTCCTGTTGAATTAAAAGGAGGGGAAGTTCCAGAGTTTTCTGCTTTTCTTTGTTTTGTTTTTTTGTAACGCTTACTGTGCGCGTTCTGTAGTCGGAATTCTATAGTCAGAAATACAGGGTGTTTGGTGACTGGTGGAACAAGCGAAAACGGAGTGATTCTACATGAAAAGTTAAGTTGAAAATATAGAATTAAAAATTGTTCATCTTAGGCTTTGTTTTCGAGAAAATCGACTTTGAATTTTCACCGGGTACGGGTACATTTGATGAATTATTAGATGTACCACTGAGAACTAGAGGAAATTTAATTTTTCAGTACACTACCACATTTCAGTCGTTAAGTGAGAAATTTTTTAAACCATTAATAAATTTTTTAAACCAAAATTACCAAGATAGGATTGGTCGTGCTGGAACAATAGCTTGGCCACCACGCTCTCCTGACTTAACACCGCTTGACTTTTATTTATGGAGTCATCAATTGTGTATTCCGAAGAAATCACAAGTTGCGAGCAATTGAAAGAAAAGATTACTGTAGCCTTTCATACATTAAAACAATCGAATACGTTAGAAACCGTTCATGGAAATTTAATTAGAAGAGCAGAAGTATGTATTCGGCAGAATGGGCAACACTTTCAGAAATTTCTGGAATAATAAACTTTATGATTACTACACATTCCTAAGTTTCCGTTATGAACTTAATGCGATAATAACCATCATAACTATACACTACAATGAGATTTCGTTACAACAAGACATGATCAAGCGCACCCGTACCCGGCGAAAATTCAAAGACAATTTTCTCGAAAACAAAGCTTTCCATGAAAAATTGTTACTCTATATTTTCGACTTATTTTTCCATGTAGAATCGCCCCTTTTTCGCTTGTACCGCCAGTTACCGAACACTCTGTATACATATTTACCACAATTAGTAATAAAAAGTAATACTTATTTGTTCCCATAATCAATAAACATTAAATAAAAACACGCTCAAATCGCTGGGCCACAGAAATCGCAATCATGTCCAAAAGTGACCGACACAAATATTGACCACGATATACATTCTCTGTGTGGACAATTAAATACATTATAGTAGATAAATCTTTAAATTAAACCCCGTTGGATACCTGACGTGTAGAAACATCCGTATTCTGCTTACATAAGTTGCAATCAGAGCTGGGTAAAATACGTATTTTAAATAGTAAATAGTAAATGAATATTTTATTTCGAATTGTGCATGTATTTTTAAAAATAGAATATTTTATTTCGGATCATTCAAGTATTTTTTTAAATAAAATCTTTTATTTGTCATAAAAAATGTTTAAGATAATATTTCAAATACTATTTTATTCGAAAAACACTGAACATATTTGTATCATAGTTCGGAATATTTTATTTTACTAAATTATAGTGTAAAAAACATATATATATATCGAATTGAGTAACTCCTTCTTCTTCGAAGTTGGATAAAAAATATATCTATTGTGGTAATCTAAAACGAACGAAGTACTGTTCCTCTGCATTATAAACATATTAGGTGTACTGTAAAGTAATGTCGTTTATGCAATTTTAAATACTTGTTTATCACTCATGAGCTCATTGATTTTGATCGATATGGCATTGAAAATTTGCACACTAAATGGCAAAAGGCTGTTGATAACAAAGGCGATTACGTAATTGATTAAAAATAGAAATTTATTAAAAGTTTGTCCGAATTTAATGTAAAAGAAACTACATTACTTTCCAGTCTACCTAATACATTCAATGTAGTTCTTCAATGATTACTTCTATTAAGAATCTTCATAAAATGAATGATGGAAAGAGATATTCTTCAATCGCAAGAAATCATAACATTTGCAAGAAATAGTTTCTCCATTTGTATATCATACATACACAGTTTATTTCCAAATTAAGAACTATGGAAAGTATTCTATTTTATGCTTCATGTTATTAAAACGAAACATATTTTATTTTATGTGTTAGATTATCAAAATAAAATATTTTATTTGCTTAAATTTTATACCCCATTTGAAATACTATTTTATTTGAATTCTGAATAATCTATTATTTAAAATAGTATTTAAAATAGTATTTAAAATATTTGTAGAGAAAATATTTTATAACATATAAAATACATAAAATATATATTAAATATTTAAAATATTTGTAGAGAAAATATTTTAAATACTATTTTAAATAATAGATTCTTCAGAATTCAAATAAAATAGTATTTCAAATGGGATATAAAATTTCAGCAAATAAAATATTTTATTTTGATAATGTAAAACGTAAAATAAAATAATTTATTTTGGTAATCTACAGTTAAAGCATGAAAATAAATATTTTATTTTGATAATTTAACACATAAAAAAAAATTGTTTCATTTTAATAACATAAAGCATAATATAGAATACTTTCTATAGCTCTTAATCTGAAAATAAACTGCGTAAATATGATACACAGATGGAGAAACTATTTCTTGCGATTGAAGAATATCTCTTTCCATCGCTCATTTTATGAAGATTCTTAATAGAAGTATTCATTGAAGAACTACATTGAATGTATGTTTATAATGCAGAGGAAAAGTACTTCGTTCGTTTTAGATTACCAAAATAAATATATTTTACACTATAATTTAGTAAAATAAAAATATTTTATTTGCTGTTAATTAATTAAATAAATAAAATATTCCGAACTATGGCACAAATATTTTCAGTGTTTTTCAAATAAAATATTATTTGAAATATTATCTTAAACATTTATCTTGAACATTTTTTATAACGAATAAAATATTTTATTCTTAAAAATACTTGCATGATTCAAAATAAAATATTTTATTTTTAAAAATACATGCATGATCCGAAATAAAATATTTATTTACTGTCTATTATTTAAGATACGTGTTTTACCCAGCTTTGAATGCAGTCGATCAACGAGTTTCGTATATGAAACAAAGTGTGAAAAGTAACAAATAACATGCAACATAGTAGAGAAAATGATATACCTGCGGTCTGTTGAGGTGATTGTTCCTAGTATTATCGACGGTCGCACAGCCCACTGTGACGACACTGACAGGTCTCGGGGCATTCTCGGATAGAGCCCCGGCCATCGTACGACTCTGAACATCGGACTCCAGGGTAAAGCACCTTCCCTTTTGCTTTCACAACTTCGCTCGCTATCACGCTTATCCTAAACTCCAGTTTTCCACGTTTCGCTCGTAATCTCCCCTCTCCTCTGCACTCGTTTCCACCAGCATCCACTCTGGCGTATCTCTGTCCTTTTCGCGTCACGTCTTTCTCTCTTTGTCCCGTTCCTATCGAGTATCACTTCACTAGGTATCTCGCTTTTCATTTATTCTGATCGAGTGCACCTTTTCTTCGCCAACATCTCTTTCCTATCTTTTTCGCGTTGTTTTTATCCCTTTCATTTTCATATTTTCTCTGCGTAATCCCCTATGCCGCTCTCTCCCCCGAAATCCCTCGAGCTCTATGTATACTTGCCGCCTTTCTTTCAACCTTTATTTTCGCTTTACAGACATGTCCCCTCCTCTGTCGTTGTCTGCTTCTGGTTTCCTCTGTCTTTCGTTACCCATTTGCACTGTACTTTCCCGCCGTTCCGACTCTCGTCGCCTCTTTTGTCCAACAAAGCACGGAACCATATGCTTTTGTCTGTTCCTCATACGTTGCGCGGCATGCTTTAATCTTTCGTTTCCCCACTAGGTATCGTCTCTACCCTTGTTTTTTCCCTGAATACGTTTCAGCTGCACTCTTCGACAGTTTCTTTCACTTTCCGGAGACTTTTAGCAAGAAACGTTTAATACCTAACCTTTATTCTTATCACAACACGGCGACAGGTTCTCGTTGATTTTCCCATCGGTGGTAAACAAAGAGTACGCGCGAGAAACGTCCATTTCTCCCTTGTGCTTCACCCTGAAATTTACCATCAAACGAAATCGTTTAACCCCTCTGTTTCAAGAAATTATTTCTTGAGTATTTATGTCTAATAATCCACGAATTATTCGATACTCGAACTAAGTATATCGTTTACAAAAATGTTATTAATGAAGACAGTTTGAGATTATTTTGTCTTTGTTTTGGATAAAGATTAAAAATGAATTTTTATATCACGATTATTACCGTTCACGACCTATTTGTATGAGTTTATTTTCGACCTTGGTTCAATTAAAAATAAAGAAACAGGTTTAATTTAGTAATGATATTAATTTTTTCCTTTTAAAAACCACGACCCCTCCTCGTCTACTATTAATTAAACATCAATTTCATGAAGAGAACTTTCTAACTAATCTCTCAAGATAGGATTCAAGTTGCAATTTCAAGAATCTGAACTGGATAAACAAGATTAACCTACTCATATCTGTTATATAAAAATAATATTCATGTGAAACGTGTAACACTAAAATTACTGTAGACCATGTTATTCATTGTTGAAATAAATTTTATAATGATAGATTTCGTTTTATTATCAACGTTAGATATTAATTATTGAAAATTTGTTAAAGAATGAGTGTAACATGTACATCTTATTTAAAGATTTTAAATAAAACTATCTTTTCAACTGCATCATTATTCGTTTATCCCACTAAATCTATTAAAGATAATAAATAATAAAAAATGTACACTAAACATATCATAATCAATCCATTACTACAACTAGTTTCAAACATAAAAAACAGAAAACATTTTATTAACTGTATTTTGTCACTTTTAACGACCTATTAAATTATAAAGTTTACTACTCGAATAATCTACAACAGTACATCTATATTTATCTCGTATAATGGTCTTTAACCTCTTCAAACTTATATGTATATTGTAATGTATGCGAACGTTAGGATTAGTCATTGAAACAATCTATCAATTAATGATGGAAATAATTTTACACTAATACAGTATACCAAATCATAAGAAAGACGATATAGCTAAGAACCTTTAGAATAATATTAATATGAAACGTGACATGTTTTACTTGTCTATCATTCTTTATCTATTATTCTTTTTATAGAAACCTTTCTTTGAATTAGGTGAACTAGAAATAAGTCAATAAATATCAATGTAATTATTAAAAGTCACATTCATATGATTTTATAATTTGATTACAGTTTGTGAAATTTAAATAACTCGAGGCATAGAATGAATACTTTCCCTGTCTATAGAAAAAATTCAGGATTGAAGAGATTAATAAACAATACATCATTATTATTCAAGTAAAAAAATAAAAGTTTGATTTCAGATTCACTGAAACGTCATATTACGATTTAAGATAGACTTATAACTGCAAGTATCTCTACTACACCATTGCACTTTAATTAAGTACTTATTTATCCTACTTTACTTGAATAATACATAACGAATAAAATCAACATAGTAATCTAACTGCGTCATTTACTCAATTAAACTGTTAAATTGTTATTTGTTCATTGTGAAATATTTCATTGTACATTCTGTAATTCAGATTCTAATTTTCATTCAATGAGTAATAGATATACAATTGCTTATATTTTAAGAATTCTAAGTAAGAATTCTGCTTGTTTCTGATTTTAATACAGTAAAGAAACATTATGAAAATTTTCTTTGGAAACTCAGAAAAAGTTTCTTTGAGCTATATAGCTGATAGAAAAGTACTACTCTAACCACACCAGCTAACAAATTCGCTATGCACTAATTTTATACTCATACATAGCACAACAGCAAATCATCAAAACATAAATGACTTCTATTTAGAAGTATATAGCAATAACATATTACAATAATATGCCAAATTGCCAAAAAAGTTCAAAGTAAAAATAAAGCAATATTGGAGGAATCTAAGAATTACACATTACATGTAACGCTTCAATTTTTTACATGGAGATGTAAAACTGCAATACTGAAATAAACAGTATCAAATAGACTCAATTTTGGGTTAATATTAGTTATTAGTTTGTACCAGACTGTGTCAAGATGCATATGCGTACCGAGTACTTGTATTTGTTAATATTTGTGTAATCTGGTTAAATAAATAATTAAATTTCAAGACTGAAATATTCCACAATGAGCAAGTGAAAATAATGACTTTTTTCATTATTTATTATATTGTTCGAATAAATATGATCAATGTCTGCTTGTAATATTGTACGAGCATCAATTGTCTAATAGAATTTTGAATTTTCTATGCTACAAGCATCGACGATAAAACTCGTAACTGACCTGAAACTAACTGTATGGCGACGTTTACGTTGCAAATTATCGTCGCACTCGCGACCGACCGTTTTGACAAACGGTACTTTTCGCGCTTATGTGTTTCTACGTCTTTACGCGTTGGTTCAGCGATTCGATGATACACTATGATAATTTTCAATCGAGCTATTCACTGCTCATGTAAATGTTCAACCTTCGTAAAACACGCAATTCACTCTTACCTAATTATTCTTAGTTGTACATAAAAAAAAAAAGGAACTGCAGAAAATAGCTACTGCAAACACGTTTCGAAGCAATTATTTCATACGAATAGTAGATAACGAATAAATACTCTGCATAGCAATAAACAAATAAATTTCTATTTATTCAACACAAAATATAATGTCGTTCTATCATTCAGGTTCTAATTTTTATTTAACGAATAACGAATGAAAAGTTGTTTACGTTCTATTCGTTATTTGAAAGTTGTATTCAGCCAAGAATCTCGCAGATTCGTATTTGTCTTCGTCACGACGAGCCTATCCTTCTATTGTCCGGAAAAAAATCAAAAGTAGGACACTGAAAGCAACAAACTTGAGAAAGAGTTTCCGCAAAATATCATTCAATGACCTGATACTTTCAGCTATTCAGCTGTCGTTTATCACTAAAACTGCTCAATTCGGTTTTATCTTTACAATTTTCTGCATCCTAAATTTTCATGATAGAAATTATTGTGAGGATAGTGGACAATCGGCCACTCTCGACAGTCCGAGTGTTGGAAAATTATTGACAGAAATGGTACCCACGCATGCATGATTTCCAAAGTAACGCAACACTGCCTACGAAGACGTTGTAAACACTTTCACGTTGACGATAACAGATAAGAATTGGTATCCTTCCAATCTGATTTCGAAACTACTGTAAATCACTGAATTTCGACGATCCATTTAAAAATCGAGATACCCGCACAACACGATCTTGTAGCAACTAGTATGGAAGACAGTCGAGTACGAAGAAGCCATCCATCTCGAAATCACACTTAGCACACAGCCTGTAGCACTTTATTTATTCTTCGAACCAAAATATCGCGTTTCTTGGATTCACACTTTGTTGTTCTTTACATCGTTACATGAACTTCCCCTAACGTCCGTGAAAATGGGTCGACTCGCGTTACTTCGGTTTTCGTACGAACGCCATCGAAAACAACATATCTCAACGCAGGTAGCGGCTATACTGTCGCCGCACAAACTGTACAATGTGCGGCAAACTCCCTCTCCCTACCACCTCTCTCGCGCTGCGCGCGCAGCCATGAAGCACTAATATAACAGAAACGAAACTAAGTTTTTCAAATACAAATGTATAGTTTTATTGTTTATTATTACTACTATGCTTCCATCTCCTTTATAATTCAATTTCATAATTTAGAAACCGTATAAGCCTGTCAGGAATTTTCCAATGACATTATATATACTTTACAAAATTGTTCTGATATCATCGTAAAATTCATTTGTTTATCGAATTTAATATTTCTATTCTATTGAAGAGGACCATGAAACTTCGTGATTTAAGACCACTATAACATTCTTTATATTTGACATAACTTGCCGTTAAATTTTAACTCAAAGTCCCGCCATTTTCTAATTTTATTAAATCTTGGTTTACATAAATCATTCATTTAATATTATATTAATCTCTTTGAATAAATTTTCTTTTTTATAATTGTTGCTTGTATAGAATTAATAAAATTCATATCGATCCTAATTATGTATTACGTTTTGTAATATTTTGTATTACTTAAACATTCCAAAACACTACTTTTAATTTATTGTATTTAACAATGTATCATGTAGCATTCAATTTGTTATAAATAACATTTATATCACAATGATGCAGTAATACATTATCCTTCTTTGCAATATTGTGTTTGAAGATTATAAGATATAAAACTATTTATTCAAGGTTTAATTAAAAAAAGAAGTAGAGTGCTATTTTATTTTCATATTAAACAAATGTAACTTATATACTTTAAAGTAATACAATGCTTAAAATTGATATTAGTATTCTAACAATATTTGTGAATGTATTTTAATAGTTAGTATTGCTTATTGATTTTACATTAAAAGTAATGTAATTTACACAAACACATCAGTGATCAAAATCCAGCTCATACAATTTCAATCAAAAATTTTTAAAAAGAATTTAATATCTGAAAATAAGAAAAGGCAATGTATGAATATTTTACAGATTTCTTTATCTTCGCATTTAAATAGTAATACTTATTTTATAGTAATCACTGTATTGCAGTTTATGTTACTTAGAATGATCTAAAATGGAGTTAGTTCTGAAGTTATGATATTGTGATGAAACATTATTCTTGTTTCTGAATGAAAAACTTAATAGACAGTACAAGTGTAGAGGAAAAGTCAATTCTGCTTATTATGAATTTTCCTCTGTTATTTAGTTAGCATAAGATATGAAAGCAATACTTTCTTTTTATATTACGTTTCGTATTTGTGCAACGCATGTTTGACATGAAATTCTATTTAATATAAAATTAATAATAAATCATTGTAGGTATGCACTGAAAAACACTAAAAACTAGGTTTATCAATTAGTTTTATTTAAAGATCTATGATGAAGGCATCATAATTGGAAAACCAAGTAATATATTTAAACTAACATTGAAAGTAGGAGGGGTCTCAAGTAATTATAAAATGCAGTTAGGCGGGTATTAGGTTCGCTGAAGAAAACTGCAGCGACGCATACGTTTGTACAAAAACTATGACTAATTTAATACAAATATGAATATAAATATATATTCATATCTATATTTTTATTTATTATTTATATAATATTTATATATGTATAATATGTATACACCACGTAGAAGCAATGCGCCTTTAGGAATTTTGAATTAGCTGCCTAAAAACCAGCCAATAATTGAATTGTCTTTACAGTATCATTCATTATTGACTACTTGTATAAAGAAAAGGCAGTGAATAAAAAACAGTAGAAGGTATAAGTTTCTGTGATTGGGAGAATCGTGCTATAGACAGTTCTGAATTTTTAATACATAGCTTTATTAGTTAATGGAATGTATTATCTTAAGTAAATATATTAATATGTACTTAATTAATAAATGCATTTAATTTGTAAACTCCTCTTTATCGAAAAATAATAATGATGCTATTGATTAAGCACTTCTAATGTTATATTGTAATACACACGTTATTATTTATATGTGTTAAATAAAGTATTTTTCATTATATTATTATTTCTTTACAAGTAAAATAACTTTAACATAGTTTACTTAAAATAATACTTCCAAAATGAAATAAAATTATTCTTCGTATCTTCAGTGCACACTTTATAATTGAAATATATCCAAATAAATATGAAATATAACAGTGAAAATTATGCATACTTAATGCTTTGAGTGATATCTATACTGATTTCATGTTGTAAAGTACTTAAAATTCCTGACGTTTGTATGTATGTTGCCATATCGTGGTAACATGAAACTACAATATAAAAATCGGCAGTGTGCGTTACCTTCTGTTGTGTTTGTCAGTTTATACACTATGAAAACAAATATCGTTATTCAATCACATGGTGTTAGTATAAAATGTTTCATTTCCTGCTATTATTTATTAATTATCTACTTCTTCGTCCTTCGCCACATTAGCGTTAATACTATTTCAATATTTGCGTCACCGTAATCTTTTACTTTATACTGTTAATTATTTTTGTATAAAATACATTATTATCTAAACATGAATGAATGATTCCAACACTTTCATTTTGAATGGTTATCTTTATAGGATACTTCTTGTTCAGTGCACTCAATGTGATGCCCTGACATTAATAACAGTCCTAATCCTTTGAATGTCTAAAACTTAAATAATTATTTATCATAAATACAAAAATGGATTTGCACTTATTAATCATTTGAGGATTCAATAATTTCTTTTATTCAAATACGCTGTTTAAATGTATAGAGTAGCATAAATTAATTGTATTCTTAAAAGTAACTTGGTGCAAAAGCTTCCAGTAATTCATGAGATATTTTAAGCACTTCCATTCGTTAAGAACAAGTCGAATGTTATAAAACCTATGTATATGCATCAAAAGTTTGCGCCGCTTATCATTATTCATTCATGATTCAAACAGATTCTCCAACTTGTAATGTAACAATATACAATAATAATCAAAAGTAAAAATATGTAATCATAAATTTATAAATTTGCAGCACCGCAGAACATTTTCCCTAAGTACACTGCTTAAACTGATATATAATATATATATATACCTACTATATACCTACAATAGTTAACAAGTCTGCAGGCCACAGTAGTGCAGCCCTGATGTTTAATTGATTAACCTAAGTTTTAAGTTTATTTCAAAATCTTGTATATATTCTACCACATGTTCTCTTCTCATTATGATATAGTATAATTGGATTCGAATATGAATAACGACCCATATTTTAAGATTAAAAATAAAATGTATCAAAGGAATGATATTATAATTCAGTTCACCGCAATGCATTTGTTTACGTTTTAATTATGAAACTGATTCGTACAGAGACAACAACAAGTTCATACTACTTAAAGAATGTAAAACATTTAATTACTATAATGTCCCACTGTAACACTGTATGCATTTATATATGAGGATCCGATGGTCGATATATGAACTGAAAGATAAAATATTTGTATTCAAACCAAAGATACAGAATATTCTTGAAAGTGCGTTATAAAGATTTGCAAAATGTTCTTGAAGAAATATGATAACATAAAGGATAGCAAGAATGAATGAATATTGTATAGATTTCAAACACTTGAAACCTTGAAGAACATTCGAGCACATTGACATCTGGGATCATCACATACAAATGTGTGTATAGAAATATACAAGGTGTCCAACTCCACACAGGCATCGTAATTATCCTCTTTAGTTATAATAATATGGAAATTTGTTTCACACGTGATTTGAATAGTTTAAAAATGCGAATATGATATACAAATATTTTAATGCAATTGATTGTTTTCTAGGCATTTGAAGGTCACATACTTTCTTTTACATAAAGTAAATATTTTTTTATATATTGTATTTAACGTCGATATGCATTCAAGCTTAATAATACGATTTTTAAATGTTCGAAATTATGATTCTTGATAAAAATATGCGTCTCCATATTAAAAGATACCTGCGCAGATCTTTGCAGTAAACTGTATCTTAAAAAATCTGAAAATATGGAATATATGACACTTGAAAGAAAAGGTCTTAGCAAGGCCTTTCAAAATTATTTAAATTACGTATAAAACATTTTTTCATAATATCACTACTGAAGGAGATAATTAACAATTTGTAATAAAAAATTGTTTTTATTAAGTTCTTCTGTGGCCATTGTCAACTGGAACACTCTGTATATACGTAATCGCGCCGCACGCGCGCGTGTGTACACAGATACACACACACGCACACGTTGCTACAATAAAGTCTATGCATAAAATTTTATGCACAAGTCTCAGTACATATCAGCATCATATTTGGATTTAGGGGTATCCGAACACTTTGTTTCGACGACATTCCACTACTACGATTACTTTGATTTCATATGTATATGTGGATACGTTGTGTACCTTCCACATGCTTCTGTGCACCATGTAACAATAGCGAGTTACATACATCACTATATTAGTACGGATAATAAATATAAAATGTTAATTGGCATACAGCGCATATGATTCTGTATTAAATTGTATTATCTTAAAATTCAATTGGCAGTCAAATGTTTATGTTGGTTTGTTCTCAGTCTTAAGAGAACTTTTTTGAAGTTCAAATAATGGAAGATGTAAATTTTTTCATATAAACTATCGTACACTCTTATAGAAATTGTACCATAATATAGACAAAGATATAATTATGCTTCATTATCAAAACAATTTGAGTCAGTAATATCCTTCTTTGACAGTATTGGAAGAATTATATTTTCAAAGTACTTTATTGTGGAAAAGAGATGCAGAACTTTACTTCTTCGTATCATACTAACCTCAAAATGTCTAACAGTTACGAAGGTCCCGATCTAACATGCTATCGTTTTAGCAAAGGACGGAAGTGGAAGAGGAAATATATTAGCTGGAATGTATATATGTTGATATTAATGAAATTTCCAGAGAAGAAGTATCAGTCTTTGTGCTGTGTAATTGTAAAATGTACGCTTAGTGTATGGACCTGAACTACATTTATGTTGCTTGTAGTTTTATTTTTAAGGCATAATTGTTAATCATACTTATTAAACGTATTTTTATTTAAATGTACTTTCTCCCATATAACTATGTATATATTGTCAAATCACGAAAACTCAGCTGCCAATACCCGTCATATGAAGCAGGCAATCACTCGTGATCACAATATCGCGTTTGATACAAGCAGTGTGACTAAAAGAAAAAGAATTTGAATAAGAATAACGTAATAAGTACTTTGAAGAAATACAACGGTCACAAAGATTATGCAACGTTTAGATGTCTCTGGAAACTTCATAATATTTTGATAGAAAAATAAGAAGCTTGATTCTATGGAAAAATAAAATTAAGAAAGAAATAAGAGAAAACTGATAAAATTTAAATCATAAAAGTGTGGAGGGATTCACTACATTAACTCATACAATTACAACAGGATATTACTTTTTGTGTAATATAACGTGTGTCGTAGGTTAATGCAATGAAAAGTAGTAGGAAGTTTGTCTATCGCCGAATATTTTCATTTTAACATGATCGTTGCGAAGTCGGGAAAGTTTAAAATTCGTATTAATATATGATACGTTCTATTTAATTTTGCAAATATTATTTGCGCATGATCTACTATATACGCCACAGCGTAGAAAATCAATTTCTATTAATCGCTTCTATTGCCGAAATTTTATGCTTTGTGATAACGTTGTTTAACGTAAGTGAAAAAAGATAATGAAGACAATGATGATTACGAATTCAGACCCTGACGTTTTTCTTCCTCGAGCATGGCATCAAGTTCATCAGTGAGATTTGCAAGCATATTTCCGATGTCGTTCAATACATCTGCAGGTTCGCTACCACTGGAATGATGACTTATTACATGACTCTGAAGACTGTTGTTAGAGTTGTTACTTGCATATTCTTGGGCTCGTGCAGACCTCTGCTTTATCGTCCCAGCGTTTTCATTTGCAAAAGGAATTGAATCAGATTCTGTACTGGAACTTGACTGAAACGAACATAATATTTTCAAACGTTAATATAAACATATGCTGTATAAAAATTATAACAATTTACATGTGTAAATTTTGACAGTAAATTTCAAATAACACCTATTTTAGTGATGTATAGTTTAAAATACAAAAAGATTTTATAAAAATTGTATAAAGTGAAGTACCTTAAAGCTGGCATCAGAACCATTACGATGTTGCAAAGCGAGAGACGCTATTAATTCATGTTCCTCGTTCACATTAGCACTAACACTACCCCAAGAACGAGACATGGAAGAAGATGGTCGATTCATTTGCGGTGGAGTTGATGGTGCTGGTGCCGGTGCTGGTGGCGGAGGTGAGGGATGATGAAGCAAGTGACGATGTTGATGATGATGTATATGATGATCCTCACAAGAAGCAGTTGGTACAGGTCCGCTGCAATCTATTACAACATCGCCAACTCCCGATCCACCAACACCAACGACAGAAGAACTACTTTCTCTAGAACTCTGGCGTCTTGGAGGAGATGGGGGACAACGCTTCGGAAGATGTGGACTACTTTCAAGTCCATAAGTTAGTTGATATTTATTATCGAAGTCTCTTGGTAGTGACTTGAATTGCCCTGGAGTTGCTGTGACCTGCAATCAAAATTTAATGGTAAATTTATTTACTACGATTTGAGTAAAATTTGTAATAATAGTAAATTTGTATAATATAATTTATATTTGTATGATATAATGGTTTATGTTAACAAAAATAACATCGTGTTATCTAACTTGGAAGGATCCTTAAAAATATAGTAAAATTAACAAACGTATATATCGTTATTACCTTGGCTATGGGTCGTGGACGAACAAGGCAATGTCTTGGACGTGGAAGAGTTCCACCACCGGCTTCCACAATAGAAGTGTCGTTTGTAGGCGTGAGATCACCATCCTCGAAACTGCGTGGACGCCATTCAATAGGTTGTGGGTGCGTAGAAGGTGCTGGAGATGGAGGATATCCAAGCGGTGCATCTTCTAAGCTTTCTAAGGACTTTCCTCGTGAACCAGAACGTCCAACAATATTATAATCAGCTGGCAAGGCAGCGTACATACTTCTCCATGCAGTGTTGGACGTGGTATCGCTTCCTCCTCTCTGGAAGGACCTCAAAACAGGCGATGAACAATCTTCATCGGGTGACGGCAAATCGGGACCTCCTCGTTGAATAACTACGTCCTAAAAGTATAATTAAAATGATCTAAATATAAGGAAACAAGTGTATACTAACAATTTGCTTTTAAATATTTTCAGCTTATTCAAATAAATGATACAGAAGTTGTAAAGAATGTAAAGCTCTTCACTTCATGAATGTAAAGCCAAATTAATTGACACGTAAAAGACAATAAATTGTTACACTATTCTCGTATTTTTGTTACTATTTGGGATAATGAAATATAAAACATTTGTTTACCTGTGTTTGCCCAGGATGCGGCGGTAGTCGTGCAAGATCTAAAGGTTGTATACGTTTACCGGCACGAATATCTTTCACTCTCTTAATTGCCAACAATAACTTCTTCTGATGGCCCAATCGTACAATACCAATGTCTTCAAGATCCTCCCAAGTAAGAGTCGTTACGTCTTCTACCGAACGCATACCCTGTTGGTGAAGAGCACCGAGGTATTCTTCGAGTCGTAGAAGCCTAAGCCACTCCTCTAAGGAACCAGGAATATGTTCTGGCAATCCATCTCCAATATTTAAATTGTCTATTTCCGCTTTCAAACGTTTTCTGTGATTAGGCTTCTTAATTCCTGGAAACGCACATTATCTTAATTACAACCCATTTTAAATACAAAACTGTTGGATAATCTTAAAGTTCTCCAAAAAAAAATACAAATATAAACGTATCGCATGGTAATGAAAATTTATAGATGTAAACAAATTTTGGCCTTTAAAAATATCCACATCTAGAGTCGATGTATAAAATGAAATATTAAAAGTTTAAATATATTTAAATACATGCTAATAATAGATTATTTCCTGTCTTTAAACTGGATTTATATCTCACAAGCAATTATCTACGTAACTTGATGCATGAACGACGCTAAGACACTTTTACTCTAACTTGTTTAATTAGGTATTTATCTACCTATAGCCGTCAGATCTTCTGGCGTCATACGCGTTATAGTAGCAAGATCATAACCAGCGGAAGCAAATAATTGAAAGTATTCCTCGAACTGGAGTTCAGTCAACCAAGCATGAACGACATCGAGATCTGCTGGCCTATCTGGATGACTGCCGAGCGAGCTTATAGAACACCTGGGAGACGAAGCAAGCGCACCGGGTCCTCTAGGACCCAGATGATAACCGGAGGCCCTACCAGAATCTAACGAAGCGGTAGAATGCCTGGAGCCAGAACCTGATCCTGAACTACCTGGGCTATCTCTACCGGGGCTTTGAGTCATGTCGATTCCTGAAAAACAATCAGATGTATGTTACAATTTAAAACAGTTATTGTACACTAATTGATAATACAACATTCAAAATTTGCGAACATAATTTTCCTATAATCCCTACAATTCTTATCCAATTCAGATGAAAGTTTCTTTAGAGTTTCTTTGTTTCTTTGGAAAATATGAGTTTCTTAAGTATGCTTAATTATATAATAAATATATTAATTTAAAATATATATTATAAAATATATTATATTATATTAGTGGCAATGTATTCATTTTGGCGTTTCAGCTATGAAATGGACTTGATTGCAATTTTCTAAACCGTTTTCTAATTATATTAGTATTACGTAATATTAGCTGTAATTGTTTTTAAGCAACATTAGGGTTTTGTTATTCATTGCCAAGAAAAATAACAAGGAAACTTTTTAAGAAACAATACAATTTTTACAGAGAATATCGTTTATAAACGAATGATTGCTCTTTAAAAATAATTGATCAATTTTTTTAGGGAATAATTATTATATGTTCCTTTGTCGCAAACAGTTAAACGATCGTTACAATGATCATGACTGAGGATTTATGCATTTATGACGTACAATAATGTAGAATATACATAATGTACGTTGTACGTTGTAGTGCAAGTAATAAAAATTACACAAATTTTCTAAGAATACGTTTAATCAACATTTAATACTTTCCATGTTTGTGAATATTACTTTCTCAAGAAACATTGGAATAACAATCTGAAACTTTGGGATGCAGTTAAAATTGTATCTCAGAATTAATTCAACATTTATAAAGTAATACTTAGTATTTGCTTAAATATTAATAACAATCACGGTTCAGAACAAGCATTCATTGAAGGCATTAATTGTGGGAAATTTTTCTATATTTAAATATTTATATTTATATTATAATTATATTTTAATTTCTATACTTTAATATTTATTGGTTGTAATAACTAAAAATTAATTTCTGACAACAGTTAAATCAATTATTAACAATACTTGTTGAAGTAATTTTGAGGAATATGATTTTGCTGTAATATTAATGTTTCGCGAATTATTTTCTCGATGGATCCAATGAGCACTTGAATAAACCGTCAGTCGATTATTGATCACCCTTCCCTTTCTATTCATCAACAAGCGACCTCCGTGACTGTCGCAGGTAAACGAGGATCGAGAACTCCATTCTTCGATGATCTATCTCAGATTTTGTGTAAATTTGAGTATGTTGCAGTCTTTGGTGACACTTAAACGTACCTCGAAAGATTTTCCGAAATTTCAAAAATTATGGATCTTACAAGTGTAAAGATTTAAGTATTACTAAAGACTGCAACGTACTGAAACTTGCACAAAGTCTGAGATGCTGCTTCATTCAGTGTCTGATTTTACGTGAAATCTGGAATGATCCTATATTGTGCTGTATTATTCGTATATTCCTTACGTGTACAATATTATATGTAAATGCACATACATGGGTGTGTTTAGCATGTATTCGTACTATTATTTTATATCATAAATGCATAAATTCCGCAGTCTAAAAATGACAAATGAATAACATAATCAAACATCACACCTTGATCCTCAGCATGAGCATATTTGCCCACGACTGGTGGAAAGGCGAAGCCAGTATGAGTGAAAATAGGTCCCGGACTCTTTCCAGATGGCATCCCGTAAGAGCCATCGTCCGCTGTTCCGCCTGATCCACTTCCGGGCAGGAAACAACTATCTTCGCTGCTTGCATATCCAGCGGAACCAAAAGAGGAGCCTGAATGTCGAAACACATCGGGTACAGCCGGTGGTGCCACTTTCTTCGCCTGGGTCACTGCTTTGGACGGCCGGTTCATGCCGCCAACTACACATACGTTGTATACATTCCTTGATTAGATAAGGGCCAGGTTCAAATAAAGGGTTTTTCAAATGGAACTTCAGATTTTTTCTTTTTTTTTTTAACGCAAATAGTATGGAGTATATTTGATTTTGTTTATCTCAAGTGGAAATACATACAGTGGGTGTAGAAAGTATTCGTACACTGATCAATTTCCAAAAAAACCATGTAAAATTGTAATTTATTAACTTATTTTTGATAAACAATCACATCCTACATATTCTCGGAAATCTCTAGAATAGATAGAGTATAAAAAAAAAAATAGCTATTTATGTAAGTTGCGAAATTAAGAAGAAAAAAAGAATTAATCGATAGAAATGTTGACGCAATAAGTATTCGCACGACTGTTTAATTTTTAAAACATCATTTGAGGGGGTATCCTGAATTGAAAGGTTTAAAAAAAGCGGTTTTTCGTGAATTTTTTTAGGATGAAAAAAAATGATTAATTCTATCGAACTTTTTTTCCTATTTTCATACATATTTGAATAGTTTGTACAAATTTTTTCAACAAGAAATATTCAAATTGAGTCGACTGTGACGCACATTTGTAGTGTACGTCATAATTAAAACCTCCTATCGGCGGGAAAGATGCATGTCGTAATTTTGGTTTGACACAAAAAAAAAAACCAAAAGAAATTTTTATTTTCATACATTTTTCTTCTATGTGAACTACAAAAATTCATACAAATAAATTTTAAACAATGTTTTTATCAAGTTAAAGTGATTTTTTTCACCCAAAGAACTCGTTCTTTTTTTTCAAACTTGCAGTAATTTCACATTTCACCATTCTTGCGGGTTTTTCTTAGTTCACATAGAAGAAAAATGTATGAAAATAATAATTTCTTTTGGTTTTTTTGTGCCAAACCAAAATTACGACCTGCATCTTTCCCGCCGATAGAAAGTTTTAATTGTGAGATGCTCTACAAATGTGCGTCACAGTCGACTCAATTTGAATATTTCTTGTTGAAAAAATTTCTACAGGCTACTCAAATATGTATGAAAATGTTCGATAGAATTAATTATTTTTTTTCATCCTAAAATAATTCACGAAAACCGTTTTTTTTAGACCTCCTAATTCAGGATTAAAATTAAAAAAGAAAATGACATTAATTTATGAGTATATAATACTTCCTACGTGGGATTTCCTTTTGATTTTATAATTATTGCAACTCTTCTAAGGATTAAATTACCTAAATTATTAGTTATTCGAAGTGGGATCTTCTTCCCTTCTTCTATTAGAACCTTTTTTAAAAGTACTTCACTGGAAATTTGATGTTTTCTAATTCGTAAGAAGCAATAAACTAACGTGTTTACGTTACAAACTCTACTTTAAATAGTTCGTCATAGGAATCGTACAAATACTTATTGCTTCTATATTTTTATCCACTTTTCGCATTTTTTTGTTAATTTCACAAATTACATTAACTAGTAAATGTTGTTCGGACTGTATTTATCTCAAAGACTTCCGAGAATATGTAAAATATCATTGATTATAAAAAAAAAGAAGTTAAGAAGAGTTAGTTTCTGTTAATTTCGCAAATTAAATTAACTAGTAAATATTGTTTGGACTATATCTATCTCAGAGATTTCCGAGAATACGTAAAATATCATTGATTATAAAAAAAAAGAAGTTAAGAAATTACAATTTCACACAAAAGTTTTTTGGGAAATTGATCGGTGTACGAATACATTCTACACCCATTGTACGATTTCAATTAACACGCTTTGTGTCGTTGCACCATTTATGGTACACGTTAAACTTGACCTTCATATTTATTTAATGTCCCGAAAACACATGTTTTATGACAAACTTAATACTGTATAATGTATTCCCACAAAAAAATGGCGCATTATTAAAAATTCAGTATAGATCAAAATAAGTTACTAATTCCTTATGCATTGATTTTAAATTAAAACATCGAAATGCCTGAAAGACACGCCTGATTGAATTATTTAAAAATTAACTGAAATTGAAAAAAATAATCTCAACAATCTTATCGGTTATAAACAATTATTTGATTAATTGTCCTGTAGAAATATATTGTATCGTTTGCAAATTTCCCAAACGCACAAGTATCAGAGTATCACAAACCATTTGCAAAAAATGCGGTGTAGCATTATGTTATAATAAACAAAACAATTGTTTTAGATTTTTTCGTACCACATAAGTATTTCTTTTACCTTTAACTCAATGTTACTGCGCTCCCTAAAATGTCCAATAAATAGTTAATAAACTATAACATTGATATTTTGAAAAGTACATTTTTTTTTATACTCTAAACCAATTCCTTTTCACAATTATTTAAAATTTTCACTATCTTAGACTACAAAGGGTTAATTTGATATAAAATTTATAGTCCAAGTAACGCATGTTAAATTCACTTTTGTTTGTTGAGTAAAATGCTATCGAATATTCAAAAAAACTCCTAGCTTGTCTAAGAAAAATTGAATAACATTGAACAAATAAGTAAGAAATTTTATTAAAGATATTTAATTAATTAAAATTAAATCAATCTAAATTAAAACGTCAACAGTTCCCCATTATTCCAGCTTTTTTGTGACTATTAGCAGTGGGAGTTTTTCTAAACAAACCGATATTTTCTTACAGTCAACTCAATGTTGCCTTATCTCATTCGAGAAACAGAGGCACTATTAGAGCCTCTATTGCTCACGGTAGTCAGCAAGGAAGCCTTCTAGAAGTCATTCGAATTTTAACATAGAGTTTCATTTACACGAACATTTTCACAAGCAGTACAGTTCATAAAGAAATTTCATACAGTTTGTAACATAAATTGTTAGAAACCAGTAAGTGAGGAAAAGGTGAGAATAACAGGCAGATAATGGGATGCAGCTTTTAAGGTGAAAACACTATACAAAGGTATAGTGAGGAAAACACTGTATAAAGGTTTATTGTAGTTATAAAAGTACAACGTGATATGGCGGTTACACACAACAGCTTCATTAGAACAAGTGAAGACAGATGAAACAAATGACACATGCATAATGCTTACTGTATGCATTGATACTTTCTCAACATAAATAAATATATATACATACATATATATTCGCTTTTGTTATCCCCTCTCCCTTTATTTTACTCTATTCAATTGAAGAAACAAATAATAATTTAGACTTCTTATGTAGAGTTTACAGAAATATGAATTTAATTTTTTTTAATTTAAAATAGATTCTATATAATAAATTATTTGTAAAAAGAAGTGAGATCCGATAAAAGACTCCAAAAAAGAAAAAAAAATTACACCAAGTACATGAAAAAGTGGAGGACTCAAGGAGTTATCATTGAAAAATAGAAGATCCCTATAAAAAACTACAAGAAAATAGAAAAAGATGTGAAATCGAAATAAGCTGCCAGATGATTTGCCTAGATTTCCGCGGCCTGGAAGTCAAATGCTTGGCGTGGCCAGGCAAGATCAAGGTGTCGATGAATAAGAATTATTTTAAAACGCAAAATAATGTAAGTGTACTGATATTGTCAAAGTTTTAAATTGACAAATTATCTGAAAGTTTGTGAGAGAGAAAGTATGAATATTGCTGATCTAAGAATGCCTTGCCTGGCCACGCCAAGCATTTGACTTCCAGGCCGCGGAAATCTAGGCAAATCATCTGGTAGCTTATTTCGATTTCACATTTTTTTCTATTTTCTTGTAGTTTTTTTACAGGGATCTTCTATTGTTCAATGATAACTCCTTGAGTCCTCCACTTTTTCATGTACTTGGCGTAATTTTTTTACTTTTTTGAAGGTAATCCTAACTGTATGCATTGATACTCTCTCAACATAAATAAATAAAAGTATAAAATCACTTTCTCAAACCCGAGCTGTCCGCCATCTTTAACAGGGGAATAAAAAGATCTCGTTAAATCGCGTAGAATCTACAAATATTTAAACTTCTTCCCATATCTTACCCTCCCCACCACACCGTCTTGAACCCCCAACCCAAGTACTCAGCACATTGGGTCGTGTGGATGGTGTTTCACTTATAAAAATAATTTGAACAATTCAACAATTTAAAAAAGTACTCGGTACACAGAAGCGAATCCGTCGTGATAAACCTAACAAGAATAACTCGGTGATCTCCGAGTGAAACTATGCAAGACGAGAACACGTTTGAGGGCGACCTCAACAAACAGCGACAGAAGCGCCCTCGATAAAGAGCCCTAACGGCCAAGCACTTCGGTACTATGTTTGGAAACAGGTGGATCGTGCCGCACATTTATGTTCTAGATCTAGACTTGCTTGTAAATGCATTAAATGTGATGAAGAGGGCCACATGTCCCGCGCACTCTGAAAATACTACGAGGTCGAGCACCTAGCGATTCGACTTTACCGGTAAAGCATATATTTTGCTTATTTTACCAAATTACAGCTGGTAAATTACCGACCAATTAACCATTACATTTTTTTTATACTATCTAGCGGGTCCCATAATGAACTACAGTGGGTGTAGAATGTATTCGTACACCGATCAATTTTCCAAAAAACTTTTGTGTGAAATTGTAGTTTCTTAACTTCTTTTTTTATAATCAATGATATTTTACGTATTCTCGGAAATCTCTGAGATAGATATAGTCCAAACAACATTTACTAGTTAATATAATTTGTGAAATTAACAAATAAATGCAAAAAGTGGGTAAAAGTATAGAAGCAATAAGTATTTGTATGATTCTTATGACGAACCATATACAGTAGAGTTTATAACGTAAACACATTAGTTTATTGCATCTTACGAATTAGAAAACATCAAATTTCCAGTGAAGTACTTTTAAAAAAGGTTCTAATAGAAGAAGGGAAGAAGATCCCATTTCGAATAACTAATAATTTAGTTAATTTAATGCTTAGAAGAGTTGCAATAATTATAAAATCAAAAGGAAATCCTACGAAGGAAGTATTATATATTGGGTTGTCCAGAAAGTTCGTGCCAATTTTTAAGAAACATTCAAAGACACGTTTGAATTTCGATATATGTATATTTATTGAATTATATATGTACCATTTTGTTCCACAATTTTTTCACCTTTTGAGGGATGTCCACATGTTATTTGTTTTCAACCATTCCGATATATTCAGACCTGTACCGCCTACTAAAAATCGCCATGGACTTTCCAGACAACCCAATACTTGTAAATTAATGTAAATTTCTTTTTTTTAAATCAAGTTTTAAAAATTAAACAGTCGTGCGAATATTTATTGCTTCGATATTTCTATCGATTAATTGTTTTTTTCTTGTTAATTTCGCAACTTACATAAATAGCTATTTTTTTGTGATCTATCTATTGTAGAGATTTCCGAGAATATGTAGAATGTCATCGTTTATAAAAGATGAGTTAATAAATTACAATTTCACACAGTTTTTTTTTGAAAATTGATCGGTGTACGAATACTTTCTACACCCACTGTATATTACATAAACGTTAACTAGTATTTAATGTACTAGTACAACATATCTAATTTAATTATTTTAAAAGTTAATCTAAAAGTAAAACGTACAATTTTCTCTCTCTTTCAACTTGCATTATCGACATTACAAAAATATTTGGTTAATTATATACCCACAAGTCGAGGTGTACCGTATGAATAGAAGTCATTTAGAAAAATACTTAAATCTATTGCGCTGGAATCATCTCTCTAAATAATCGTAATATTAATTTCTATATTTCTGCTACTAATTGTAAGATGGAAACTAAGGCGCATTTTGGATCCTGTACTCTAGCTGGGATCCCATGACACAAGTTATCGTTGTAAAAATAGCCGATGGTAAAGTAAGGAGGGTGACGGAAAAAATTTACATCCTGCTTTCTCAAATGAAAGAATGTAGAAGAATAGATTGTAAACAGATTGAGAAGCAAATTCCTTTCTTCGGCATCAGTGGATTACTTTGTCGGTAATGTAGCACATTCTGTCGGTAAGACTCGTTGGTGTAAAACTCTAAGTGATAGAAGGATTTATTGTGATTCAGGAGATTAAGAGAGATTGAAGGAGAATAGGAGATTAAAGATTAAAAAAGGAAATAGATTTAGTAAGGGAAATTATAATGGAAATAATTAAGGTAAATAGAACTACAATAATTAAAGCAATTAAAGCATTCTGTGACAGTACAAATCTAGATCCATAGGACTGAACGTGGTTATAGATGAACATGGATAGATAGATATTTGTATATATAAATCTATGATGTATACATATTGCATAATTGTATATATAAATCTATGATGTATACATATACAACATAGATTACAACATGTATACCTAATTAGATGGCATAGACTAAGCAAAAAAATTAGACTATCCTAGGCGTAGGAAATAGCGAACTAAAAGTGCAAAGAAATAAAAATGAAAAGAAGTTAAGTAAAATAGAAAAAGACTGTTATTGTTAAAACATTATGATAGTTTACCAATATAAAATGTGATTTGTAAAGATGTAAATCTAAAGACTGGACCAAGATATGCTACAGTCCAAATTGTAATGACTTCAAACCCAAATAAATGAACTACTAGAAGGATTTATCAACAGAGTTCTACATTGCCTACAGAGCGACATTTCATATCGACTGAGTGTTCTACATTTCCAAGGCATACAAGCTGACAAAAATTGATTTCGAATATTCCTATTATACTTTCAGAGGACATAGACGTATAAGCATCGTTTTAATGAACTTGGAACTAGGCTTAATTATATTACATTGTCATTGTTGCAAAGAGGTCGAGTGATATAGCAAATATAAATACATTTTAAAGATTGTACTTCCAATAATTTCTAAATTACTTACTAGAAGCATTAAAGATTACATATCAATCATTGCGGTCAGTATTTCAAGCTCTATCACTGTGCAGGAACGCATTTAAAAATTGATATTAATGGTAAATCCAATTACCATTATAAGAAATATATCTTTCTTCAATTAATGTCTATATTCTTCAAACATCTGACAAAAAGACTTATAGACGACCATCAGAAGCATACAGCAAGTCAATGATCACTTATCTTTGGATTGAAGTGCAAAACGTCTTGCATCGTCAAAGATAACTGACATGCAGCACTTTCACAATGAACTGCTCATTAATGCATTGTCTGCCGGTAGGGTAAAATTATGATTCACTTATACTGGCGTTATTCAACCGGTATGGTAAAGTTATCCTTTATCGATATTCACACTTTTTAGCTTGTAGGTTAATCACAATTAATCACAAATAATCTCTAAGTACCACAATAATAACAAAAAAATATATCTTTATTTAAGATAAATAAAACGACTGCTTTCAGAATCAACAAAACAGCTGCCATCAAGATTTACAAGTTTCCAAAGGAACTTAAGCCTCGGAATACACTAAACAAACTATAAAACAGAAACTTAATATATGGATTAAATGCAATAATTGAAAATTAAAAATTGAATGTGTAATTGCTGGGACAAAAAAAATGAATTCTGCATTACCATTACTTTTGCTATAAGCTATACTAACTATAGCCAACTAAATTTTGCTAGAAACGAATTAGTATTAACTGTCAGAGAATATGTAACATATGACTTTGTCAAATTAATTTTAGGTTTAGTTTTAAGTTATTTTTAAATAACCAAAGTCATGTCTAATCAGCTAAACTGGTTATTTCTATGGTTATTACCAGAATGCGGATTTTATCCATTTACGACATAAACTAATATAATAAATAGATGCTAAACGTAAACAAAGGGTATGTGCATTTATGCAAAATGAAGTAACAATATTATAATATTAATGATAGAATATATCCTACATAAATTGTATATGTTTTTTCGTATTTTTGATAAATTACTGTACGTCATAAATGCATAAAATCCGCAGCCTAATTATTACACATATGAATCTGTGTAATTTTTCTTCTAAAAATAAATAAATATTCTACTTAAACTCCTATATCACGTGGCACATTTTCTTCCACCCAACAAATTGTATAGATAACTTTTTCATAAAACATGTAAAGCTGTTACATTTTTTTCCCGAGAGTCTATCAGTCGTTCTTTTCCAATGGCAAACAGTAACTTATTATCTATTACTGAGATAGCATTATATGCTCCCATGATTACATGAGTGATGAACTACTATATATAAATTAATTACAAAACGATTCCAATGATGTAATAAATTTTATACGACACTAATCTTACGAAAATAATAAAATATTATTAACATTAGGTTCATTGCGATTTCTTATTAGTTTTCTATAACTGAAGTAATGCATTAACAAGTGTAATTGATTTACTAAAATTAATGAGGCTTAAGCAAAAATGAATTCAGATATATGTTTGTCTTTTCATATATGTCGCAGGGAAATGATAAAAATAGAGATTTGATGAAATCCCTAAGGTAGATGATCTATTCACGGGAGATGTTAAAATAACAACTCCGTAAGGTCATTTCTCTAAAGAAAGTAAGTGATTTGATCAAATCCCTTAACTGTTTCAGTGTAAAGATGAAATAATATTGTTTAGATATTGAAAGTATTTATTTAGTAAATCATGCGTTATTAAAAGTAGAATAGGTAATACAACAATACTCATAGAAACATAAATTATTTATTCGAGACTAATTAGCAAAAGAAATAGGTACCTAAGTTGATATTTAAAAAAACAAAAAACAAAAAGAATACTTTTAGGGAATGTAATTAATAAATAATAATTCATTTTTATTAAAACACGTTGTCGATTTGTGGCATCTCGAGTTACAAAGTACGTTACTTTTTTAATTACCTATTTCTTTTGCTAATTAGTTTCGAATAAATAATTTATGTTTCTACGACTATTGTTGCATTACCTACTCTACACTTAATAACGCATGATTTACTAAATTAATACTTTTAATATCTGAACAATATTATTCCATCTTTTCACTAAAACAGTCAAGGGATTTGATCAAATCACTTACTTTCTGTAGAGGGAAATCACTTCACAGAGTTGTTATTTTAACACTTTATCTACCGGGCTATTTAGAGACAGTCATTAATTCAAAAAAGAATTTTCTACAGTAGCATATGGCAATTTAGGCTGAGAATAATTCCTTCATACTATTACTAGGTATATTGACAGTCAAGTCTGTTTCCAAAAACTGAACATCGTAAGTAGACAACCATCGACACAGTAAATAAATTCGAGAAGCTAAATATTGCAATTAAAGAGCCTATAAATAGGCTCCCTGTAAATAAAGTGTTAACATCTTCTGTGAATTGATCATCTACCTTAGGGATTTGATCAAATCTCTATTTTTATCATTTCCCTGCGACATATACATAGATAAAAATCAGCATAAGTGGTTGGCGAAAAATATTAACGGTTTCTGTAAAACCTTCCGAAATTTGAAACGAGTCTAAATGACTGTGCTCTGTAAACCTAGCGTTAAATTGAATTACATGTTCAAACGCTATCGGCCGGTAAAGCGTCAACAGATTCAATGTTTCGTCCTTTCTAGGCGTATTGCGTTATTTAACATGTTTCGAACTTTTGCCATACTCTCGGTGTTTCGTTATGTTGTAACTTTACCAGCCGATCGCTCGTCTAATTTATTCGACCTGTTTTCCACCGTGATTAGTCGGGCAACGTTCGCGGAGCGTTACACTTACGGTGCATGAGGTTCTTCCAACTGCCATAAATCGCCTGGATGCACTTGTCAAGCGGCGTAGCGGACAGCAGCGCGCTCGTTTTGCGCGCACTCAAGTTTCCTTCTGAACAACTCCTGAACAGATTGCTGTTGGTTATCGTACAGATCACCGAACCGTGTTCGCGTGGACGAAGCTTCGTTTTTGACATGTCGAGGAACCCATTCGGGATCCACGCCTCGACGGCTGGGTCCCGGAAGCTTTTGTAAGTCGAGGACAATTTCTTCGAAGACTTCTGTAGAAAGCGTTTGCCAGGTGGCAAAGGCGGGGGACCCAGACAGCTCGTGACAGCAGTGATCGCCATTTATGGTAGAACTTATCTTCTCTCGAATCGATCGTATAACGATTTTTCTATCCAACACCAACTGCGATGAATTCACTTTAATGATTAATTTCGTACAAACGCACTGTTGATACCACCTTGATAATTTGTGATTATATCAACTTT
>NW_026533254.1:2912093-2986247 GCF_026225885.1 Hylaeus anthracinus
AACGCACTGTTGATACCACCTTGATAATTTGTGATTATATCAACTTTAAACGAATCAAACTCCAACTTCGATGAATTCACTTTAATAATTAATTCGATATAAACGCACTGTTAATACCACCTCGACAATTTTTGATCATATCAACAGTTCCAATGGGTCCAACACCAACGATGAATTCACTTTAATAATTAATTCGATGCAAACGAACTTGATACCACCTCGACAATTCGTAACTATAACAACTTCCAATAAACTTGGCCTTTCGTCAGACAAATTTTCTCGAAGAATAATACCAGATTCAACCGCAACCGGCAAGTTCACCCTACCGCCATTACGTAGTCCACTTCGCGCGTTGAAAATGTCTTAAATTTGGAATAGTCGCTCGATAGTTGAATTCACCAGATCGATGGTTGTTCACTGATTTCCGAGGGTATAGGGCATGCGTGCTCGTTGGAAATACTGCGATGGAAACGACAGAGACAGTCGGACGGGACTGTCAAAAACGGTCGGTGTCGGGTGCAGGTTCGCGTTGGCGACAGCAGCAAGACGTTGTTGTAGCGAATGCAAAGAGGCGAGGTCGAAGGTGGGTGGACGAGTTTCCGGAGAACGGCGTAGGTCGCCCCCGGTAATGCTTCTACGCGTAGGTACCCGAAACCGCGACACGTGAAACAACTTTCCACGTGGAAATATTAAAAGGAGCTGAACGGAGAAAGACGTTCACGAGTGGCTCGAGAATCTCGAGATCCAGGTGAATCGACGCCGGCAGGATCGACCCTGCACGGGTAAAGGTTGATTCAAACTGTAACGACACGGATCGTCACGTACCGGCACCGACACGACAAAACACTAAAACACGCGTTTTAATGGAACTATTCACACTTAACAGACACCGACCTGAACGTTCCGTCAACGAGAATCGGTAATCGTTCCATTAAAACGCGTGTTTTAATGTTTTGTCGTCTCGGTGCCGGTACGTGTCGTTGCCAGAACGTGACGGTCCGTGTCGTATAGTCTGAATCGACCTTTAGTCGTCGACTTACGCGAACCTCTCTTAAGGGGGTATTATCGTCTAGAAACTTCAGATATTCGATTTTTTTTCTTTTGCATTTTCTTATCATTTGAGGTTTTGAGAAAGTGCCTCTAAAATATTAATTTGAAATTCGTAGAGCTCTCATACAGTTACAGAGACTTAAAGGTTGTTCACTAGTATTAGTGCTAAATGTATAGCAAACTTTAAACGCGTTTTTCTCGAAACGACATTTTTTCAAGTCGGGCGCACGTTTTTCTGAAAAACTATTGGACCGACTGACTTCTGGTTTTACACACATTTCGAGGGCACCATCACCTATGGTCTGAACTAGAATTATACCGATAGCTTGAATATTTTAGCCCTGCTCTCATATTTTAGTTGATAATTTTCCGGAGAAATTAAACCTTAATTTTCAAACAGCTGCGATTCCGATAAAAAATTTAGTACTTACTTAATTCTAGTTCGGACGATAACTACATTCATATAGATTGAAAAAAAAATTTGTTTTTCTGTCTCAGACGACTAGAACCGGCAGAGCCTGTGCGCCCGATTGAACGAGTGTTTCACGCCACAATCTGCATAACAGCGCATAACTTGTATAGATTTCAATGAAGTATTTTATTAAAATTTGTGTTGTTAGTTGAAACGTGTTTTATTATGCATAAAAAAACCCTGGTACTGTAGGTTTGATAGCTTTCGCAAAAGTAATTCCTAAAAATTACTGAAAAAACAAACTTCTAGACGATAATACCCCCTTAAGGGGGGGAGTCTGGTCCAGCTAATGTATTTTTCTAATGCATATAATTTCCAGATATGATTAATTTATGTTATTGAAACTTTTTTTACATATAAAGGGACGTTCAAAGATGAAAATTTGACAGTGTAGATTTAATTTGAATGTATACATGTATGTATAGATATGGTAGTCGCAAGGAAAGGATTCGGTCAAAACGGTGGGATACGTGGAGCCCTGGAAAAACATCTGATAGGTCAAATCAGAAAATTTTGTTCTTTAGTAGGTACGTAAAATGCGTATGAACCTCAATTTGCAAAAAGAGAAATTGTTAATTGCAAAAATGACGGCAAAAAACATGAAAATGAACGATACATGTCGACCGTTATTTTGCAATAACTTTATGCTATAATAATAATTCATTAAGAGTCGAGGTTCATTAGCATATAAACTTAATTACCTTCAATTTAAGCTTCAATTTGTTGAATTAAGTGAATCGGATAAAAATTCGATGAGCTATGCGTCCCAACATTTTGACTGTTTGTCCAGAATAATTTACACACATTGAGAGATTTGTTAGGTGTACAAAATAATTCTGCACCTTCATATTCGATCATTTGTAACTTTAGTTTAAGTAGAGTTTTGAAATTGTATATTGAATTATCAACTTGCTAATCTACACTGTAATGAATCTATACATGCATCAAATAACTTAAGTCCTAACTTGATGACCAAAGCATGTATACATATACGAAGATTGGTAGCCATAAATTTTTGCATATTACTATTATTATCATTATTCTAACAGATTACAAGCGTGCCTAATGATTACAGTAACTGTAGAAGAATAACAATAAGCAAAATTTGATGGCTACTAAAATTCATATATGTATATGCATTGCAAAATTATTGCGTGTGCTGTGTATGTTTCGTAGGAAAATATAAATTACTTAAATTACGAAAATATTATTTATAATTATTATTATAAAGTAATGTAACGCTAATTTTAAATCTATAATCATCGCCCTCGGTGACAAAAAGTCAAAGTTTGTAGCGAAACAGTTCCACTCGAATTCATTTTGAAATACTTCAAAACAATTTATGAATGTACGCAACTACTTAGAAACGATGACTACTCTAAAATTTGAGAAGTTCAACTTTCTGAATTTAGATTGCATAACGTCTACGTGAACAGACATTTTTCTCAGTATTCAGAAAAAAGAAATATGGACGTCAAGTCCCAATTAATGAAGTTGGACCACTCCTAAACGACAAAGATTACCTTATTTCAGATATCTTTTCCTTAGCAATACGTTTTTAGGTGAGGGCAACTGTTTTATCCCCTTTCGGTCTGCACATTTTCTTCAAATGGTACATACCTGGAAAATAAATTATCCATGTCACAGAAAGCATTCGTAAATGACTACTACAGTTGCCATAATTATAAATCGTAACGTAACATCGGTACAACGAACCGAGGTATCTGCTATATCGGTATACGAAACTCAAAAACACACTATCTAGCGTTAACAATAGAAACTATTTCGTTATAAATTTGGGCATTTCGCCGTCAAGGTCTCTGTTGTCTTATTCTTTTAGATTTAAAATGTAATGCTCCCAGAACCATAAATTTATGACTAATTTTTATTATTACACGTAGATTAGTAATTTTATCGGAATCAGATAAAAATAATACAAGTCATATTAAAGTTATATTAATATTAATTTTCTCGTCAAACAATTTTAGATTTAAAATGTAATGGTTCCAGAACCATAAATTTATGATTAATTTGTATTATTATACGTAGATTAGTAAGATAAAATAAAGATTGAATAATACTAATGTTGTCAAGATAACAAATATTATTGAATTTATACGTTTAATCACTACCGGTTGGTAAAATGTTAAACTAGTACTTATAATTATACTATCGTCGGTAAAAGGTGCCGAAAGCTTTAAGAGGTAATTCTATATGCGAAAATAAAAGAAGTAGAAGCACCCCTTGAAGTTTCGGACACCTGTTGCCGAACACCTTGTGCAGATAGAAATATGTGTATGTTAAAATGAAGAATATGAAGAATATGTAGAAAACGTAGGACAAGTGGTTGAAGGAAATAAAAGAGTCGGTTAATGATACGGGTTCAAGTTCCATTTGACACAGTATGCCGCGTATGCACAAGTTTTAATAGTTTATGTCACGTCCACGATGATAAAATGTAATCTCCTATCTACTGTGCACAAAATACCACGTTCGATTCCAGTAACGTGCTTTTTAACCTTAGACACGTTATACGAATTGTTATACACTGAAAATATTTAAACGAACGTACCACAAAGGTGAAACGAGCCAATGTGCGTAAAGTAAAAGTAGGTTAGGAGAAAAAATAAATCTTCTTTACCACAGAAGCATTTGAAGCATGAAACTTTTTTACGTTCCATTACGCTAACATGCTCGTCTACATGTTTACAGAATTTTTGCACACAGAACGTACATCGACCATGAATAATTTTTCAATAAAAATATACTTATTTGCTGCACATTTGAAAATCACTTTTCCAATTAAATATTTAAAAACAGGCCGTTTACGCTGTTTTATCGCTCAACTACGTAGTTACTGTTACGATATCTCGCTTAAAAGTCAGACGAAGGACTAGGTCGTTCCAAGGTCATTCATATACGACTCTATATTCTTATTCATAACAATAAAAACAGTACGGAAGCTTTTACCGCAATTTAAGACAAACAAAAGCTGAATATGACAACGTTAAATACTAATTGTATTACTTAAAGTGAGAAATCGAAATACAGTGACTCCCAGAAATATTCGGACACCAGTGTATGGTTAGCATTATGGCTTAATGTCGTAGTTATTAAAAAAGCAATCGTCTTCGTTACTTTTTCCAATAATAAATCATTTATTAACATTATTAAAGATATATACATTAATCCAAAAATTTACATAAATTACATAATAACAATAAACAAACGAAAGAATACCGCATTTTCGGGTCAGAAAAATATTCGGACACTATGAGGAATAACATTTATTAATTAAAATTAAACATTATATGTTCCACATTAATATTTTGTTGCAAATCCCTTTTCTTTTATAATATGTCTGAATCGATTCGGCATATTAGACATTATTTTTTTGTAATATTCTGTCGAAATGGATACCCATTCTTCTTGAAGCCTAATTTTAAGTTCTTCTTTGGAACGAATGGGTGTCCTGCGAATCCGTTGGTTCAACTTATCCCATAAGTTTTCTATAGGGTTAAGGTCTGGTGATTGTGGAGGTGGATGAAGGACTTTGGGGCAATTATACAATAAAAACTCTTAGACAATGCGCGACTTATGTTTAGAATTATTATCCTGGTAAAATTTAAAATCTTCAGCAATCCCCAATTTTTCTACACTTTGTTTTAAATTGCTTTTTAAAAGATTCAAATAAGCATTCTTAATCACGATGCCATCGATAAAAACTAAATTGCCAACGCCGAAAGTCGAAATGCATCCCCACACCATTACAATGCATCCTCCGTGTTTTATCGTACCCGAAAATCTGATATTCTTTCGTTTGTTTATTGCTATTATGTAATTTATGTAAATTTTTGGATTAATGTATACATCTGTAATAACGTTAATAAATGACTTATTATTGGAAAAAGTAACGAAGACAATTGCTTTTTTAATAACTACGATATTAAGTCATAAAGCTAACCATACACTAGTGTCCGAATATTTCTGAGACTCACTGTATGTATCTTTAAACTGCTTGACAGAGAGCAAACACAGTAGAAGAAAGACATAATAGGAAATAAATGTTCTGCCAGATCATTCTTTTTCCTCTCTCTCAAGGTTGTACTGCTGAATGTATCGAAGTCGTAAGGAGTATTAAATGAAAATTACTTCGGTTTAAAACGAATTTCGTTAATTATTTCTTTGCGTTAGTTTTAAACTAATACGATATGTGAATGTGAAAAATGAATTAATGGAAAATTTTTAAGAATATTCACACTGACTAAAATTGACTATATGAAAATCAGAGATGGGCAAAACCCTTGGCTTCGAATAAATTTGAAGTTTGCCGATGTGTTTGTCTCGTTTCTTTCTCTGGAAAATGTTCAAAAGAGGAAACGAAACAAACATATCGGCAAACTTCAGATTTATTCGAAGCCTAGGGTTTTGTCCATCACTGATAAAAATTAATATCATATTCAAATAAATGGGATAGCTTTTACGCGATCAATACTGATAACGTGATAATGGTATGGAATAATAAAACAAATTAAATGACATAACATAAGATAAAGAGACCTGGCTTTCAATTTTTCATACATTTATTTTTATCTAAATCCATTAGATTCGTAATGGGCCATTCCCCCCGAAATCGATCACTTCGTATACTTTGGCTCACGGATTTTGGTAAAATTCAAAAATACATTGGAGCCCACGTGAAATTATGTGGAAGGGTGATTTAAGTAATAATTTTGATAGTTTGGAATTTATTTAAAAAAGTAATAGAAATAAAAGTTTGCAAGTTGAAATTGACCTTGAAATTTGTCTACGCATAAATGATTTATAAAAAATATTTGTAAAAATAATTATCGAAGACAATGTTTTATGTGATTTAAACATGCGACATTAATATAGATTCTGTTTAAACATGCAATATTTACATTAAATGTTTATATTCTATTTGTATTTTGTAATTTCTTTCTTTTTAAATAATCTCGTAAATCTCGCGTAAGTTTTCGACGTTTAAATTAATTAACTTTATGTAGAATGAACTAGTGTCATTGTGACTTTTTATGTCCAACCTGATATTTTAAATTTAATTCAATTAGTTTTTGATTTTAAATTGTAACACTGAACGACACGAAACGAAAAAATACGATAAACACGGGTTATATATTTCCTCTTGCTTCTCCTTCTCGCTGTCTATTTTTTTTCTCTCTTTTAAGACCTTCTTCTAGTTCCCCCTTTTACTCATCCTTCGTCCTCACCTCAATACCACAATCCTTTCTTCAAACGGCTAATATCGGACTATAACGAATCGATAACCAAGGTGATTCCTTAAAAATCAAAGGGAGTGTGAAAGCGCTTGTTCTTATCGTAATGTGCACTAGTATTGATCAAAATATTGTACATGAGCCAGATTAATAATAAATCAATAATCTTATAATTGCAGATTACAATTGCAATTCATAATTACCGATTAATCTGAAAATTGTCAATAACTATTACAAATATAATTTCAGAATAACTACTCTTTAACTTTAGTGTATGCGTTACGGTGAAAGACGTTAAATAATGGTAATTATTTAGAATCAAAGGTCACCTCTCTAATTTTAAAAAATGTTTTTCTATACATGTAACCGTTGCTTACTTTTAGTTTTCAAGATGTCAGCAAAAGTATACATAATACTACCATTATAAGTAAAACTAAACATGTATCATTTTTCATGTATAATATATACACAATAGACCACCTAGTTTTCACTATTTGTTACTATATTTAAACAAAGAAGACCTAATGGAAACGAAATATTTAAAATATATTTTTGTTTAAACTACTGCTTATTTTGAACAAAATTTGTCCTTCCTTGAGTTTATTATCAAAATCTTCTTGTTATACTTGTTAAGGGTTAAATGCAGCATTTTGATAAATAGAGGGTAAACCCACTTTGGAGAGAATCTCCAAAAAAATGCAAACAAAAATCTTTAATGGAGAAGAATGTGAATATCGAAACATTTCTTTCTGTTAATACATTAATTATCAAAATTTAATTATTCTTAAAATATATTTGTTTTGTACTGATTTTAAACCTACCACTTAACTCAGACACAGATTCTCTTTTTAAGGGGTACATCGTATAATATATTTAGAAACCACTGGCTTAATACTTGGAGTGCTATGCTTATTTTGATCATATTCTCTTCAGGTCTTAGAAGTCCACTTTTTTACTTAAAAAAGAACTGACAAAGCCCTAGCAGCACATTTTGTAATATCCAGATATGGATGACGCTGCACTCAAAGTGTTAAAATATGTTGTAAGACTAAAAAGACAATGAATCTTCTTTTAAACTGGGCCAAGAGCTCAAAAAGGTTAATCATTGGGTTACATAAAGTACTAAATGATAATAGATGGTATTTACAAAAGAAACAGCAACTAAAGGGAAATTACTATATCTACCATAAGAAAACAGAGTTACTTTTATAATTTATCTCTGGAACTAAATATTTCACTAACAGCTTGTCAAAACATAATACTTACTTATGAGTAAAAATGTTCGTAATTATGATGCTACACAACAGTACTATCAGACCTTTGCAACCAAAACCTCTTTAAATCTAACACCTTTATTAGACGAATCTTCATTCGTTTCCCATTATAAATACTCGATAACTCAAACCTATGCATATACCTATTTGACGTCTATCACTCAAGTTTATATTAATTGACTTCTACAACTCAAAATACAATTCACTGATTTCTAGTACTCTAGACACCAAACAACTCTAATTTATTTCCCTGTCCTTTATATTGTACTGCCTTATGCTAGATTTCATTTTGTCAATCCTTCTAAGCATTTAATCATATTGTTGTCAATTCTCTGATTCAGTAAAAATTACAACTGCAATTGTTTATGAAAAGTACAATCCAAATTAGAGACTTTTTTCACTAAATTCATAACAATTAGCACCGAATTTGTTTAAAAACTTCGAAAATCTTGTTCCTCTCCTTCAAAAAATCAAAATTACTGAACAATTCAATTTAGAAAATAAAAAAAAAACTACAATAACCAAAACCGTTAATTACAGTATGTCGATTTAATCGACAGTCATCGATAATAATCACCTTGGTGCAAGTGAAATGGATTCAAGCTTAAACACGATACAAAGGAAGGTGAATTTTTAACCATAATCACTTTATATAGTTGAAGCTGTATTCGATTTTGTTTTCTTCTATACAGGTAATAGTAATAGCGTAAGTCGAAATTGCTTATCAAGCCTCTGTAAGTCGAAACTTGGATAAGAAATCAGTGTAACTCGAAATACTTCTCAATTTCCCATCAACTTCAACATATCAAGATTTGACTACATCAATTTAACGAACGTGGAAAAAAGCTATTCGATCGTGGTGTTCGGAGTAATTCAGAAATATTAAAAAATATCGGTGAATATGGTTAAGAAAGCATTTGGCTTACCGCTAATGCGCCTCATGGCGGCTCACGACTCGGCTCGTATCCGAAAAACGTCGGGCTGGTCAATCCAGCAAGGTATGTAATTCTTCCTGTTCACTATAAACACCATACCACATGTAAAAACACCGATCATCACCTACGCCGTGCACACGTCGATTCTGGAACGCAACATTCCCGCGCCATTGTCCACCGACGAAACTTTTCTTGGACAAGGAAGATAACCTGGCCCTCCGACACACCGTCTTTTCCTATTACGTTAACGTGGAATGGTACAGACTACCTTCAAAGAGGAGCGACATACTGTTAATTGTGACTGCAACGATTTCCCTTTCTCCAAACAATGTGTACACTGAAAACGCGATGATTTTTGTAAGTGGATGAACGCAAACGAGAAACGACGACCGAACCAGAGTACAAAACTACTTCGTCGCGACTTCGCACGTAGCACTGTCGTGGTTAGTATCGAATGCCACCGTTAGAGTGCTCGGCCGATCGGTAACGATAAATCTCCTCCTTGTATGGATTTAGGTCTCGGAACCCAATTGGATATCGTTTTTTTTTCCAATTCGTTTCTCGGTAATTTAACCCAACGGTCTGCCAATTCTTCTAGTTTCGTTCGAAATTGTTATCATGAAGTTAACCTAAAAATCCTACTACTTGGAATGCTACATTACGCAACATTTAAAATACAAAGAGCTAACGTCATAATAGTCCAAATAAAAAAACAATGAAATATTATACTATGATTTCATATTTCATCGACAGTTTTTATTTAGTACCATAGTAGAGGAAGATGGCACTTAAATCGAAGGAGAAGAAAGAATATAAAAGAAAATTATTTTTTCTAACCACCAACTAGATGTATCGGTGCCCTGACACGCATCACTACAATTCTCAGCCCTTATACAGCATTCTCTTATAACGTACGAATGCAAAATTATTAGTTTTAATTATAGACTCCTTATCTTTTAGTAATTTATATTTTAATAGATGTAATTAATAAAGTTAATGATATCTGAGTTCAAAGAATCTTTATAAATCTTTCCGGAAACAAAATCGTCCATATAGATAAAATTACAATGCTTATACTTTTTAATGAGATATTTTTAATGAGGAAAAAATAATAATACACGCTGAAAACAAAATAAAAAGTAATTTTTCACAGGAGTTTAAGTAATGTTAAAATGTTAAAAACAAACTGAAATATCTCCTGAAGTATGGGTTTTCGTACGCAAGATGACCCGAGAAATAGATTTATATAAAAAAAATCAAATAGTTTCGATTAAAATAAGAATGCAAAATTGTACTTTTCAATTGTACCAATGCATCTGGGGAAAATAATCGTTTCATCAATCGTTTCAAAATAACGAAGAACACAATATAATATCATATAAATATTTTTCATTACGACTTCTTCCTATTTTCATTTATAACAGAGCTGTAGTCTGGCACAGTTATCAGACTCATCCTGCAACATGGAAGAGAATATAATTGCGCTCCATGAACTGGGATCTATTTATTAGAGTCGGCTGAAGAAAAATGAAACGACAAACACTTAAGGTCGAGTAGTGTACATAACGAAGATAAGAAAAACAAATGTACGGAGAGATTAGATAATACTAACTCTACCCGAAAAATACAAAATCATGACAGTTTTTTTTTTTTACAAAAATTTTGGCAAAATATCGTTTTTCGACCGTTAAAGAATCTATACAGAATCTAACGAATAAAATATTATTTTATAAAAAAAGAGAGAGCATGTGATTCCGAGGCATGAAATTGACAGTTTTAATAATAATTAATAATTAGCTATATTTATAGTTAGTCAGAAATAGAAATATTTTACTTTATTTCCTAAAACTTTGCTTCGAAGAACGAAATGAGAAGAAATGTTCCACAGTTGGCAATTGTTCTATAACTCTGTGTATTAGATAATAGGGACAACAGAATAATAGAACAAATTAACGTCAATTAACTTAGATCATAAGCTTGGGTTTATGTACGTGTTATATATACGCACATAAGTATGTACACGGAGTAGTTTCTTTATCTTGATTACCTTAGTATATCCGTTGCCTTTAGGTGCGCGAAAAAAAGTGTAATTATCGCTTTACTTTCTGAAGGGCATTTGTTACCATGATTTCAAGGTCATGAATATTTGTTTTATCACAATGCATGCACAATTTATTAATACATTAGCTACAATTATTGTTATATTAATATATAGAACTAATTTTAAATCTGTGGTCAGCGCTCCCGACGGCAAAACGACCAAGCTTGTAGAAAAACGATTCCCATTCTTTACACTAGAAGGCGCTACTAAGCAAGTTCCGTATACCGACACTACAGATATCTATTCGCATTCAAAATCTGTGGGTTTGTGATTTCCCTATAACTCTTTCTATTGTTATTCAATCCAGATAAAATTTTGTTCAGATGTTCTTTATGTTTCGATAAAAAGTATATGCTATTTAATATACGCGAATGTTAGCTGTAATTATGATTAAATAATATTAGAGCCTCTATGCTATTTAATGTACGAGAATATTAGCTGTAATTACTATTAAACAATATTAGAGTATTTATTACTCAGAGAAGATGATAAGGATACCTTTTAAAAGACAATAGAATTTTCAAAAAGAAATTCGAAGGGGAATTTTATATATGTTTTCCATATTAACGTAAACTATAGATGCGTAAAATCCACAATGTAGCGAAGAGACTAATAATTAATATTTTTGGGACATGGAGCAATATTATTCATTTTGTCCTGGATCTACTAAATACAAGTTGAACATATCGGTAAGGTTTATCTAACAAATATCCTGCCTTACCCGTGGCGTAATTAATCATTTGAACAGTTTCCAATTTATCGATAGTTTGTTAGAACACAATTAGTTTGTACAGACTGTTCAAACGACAGGTAGTGTCACATCTATAACAAGAACAGAATTAATGATCTATAATCGATGAATATTTATCCATATTCATATTTGTTCAAACACATATACAAAATTTTGAATAAAACTATGGCTTCTCTTCTAAATGTTGTGACGTATGCTTTGTTTTAGATGTTTTTTTCAGTTGTGCATATCCTTGAACATTTTTGTATATTTACAATTTTTCGTAAATGCATAAACATCCGCAGTCTAGCGATGAATCTAGCTATTTACCTGGATCTAGGAGAAAATGCAGTGGCATTGATCATTATACTAGGAATGTTACTTACTATTACTAAGTCACAAATTAAATATTATTAAAGTGTCTCGGACGGAATATTGCGCATTTCGAAACCTTCATTTATTAACTGATAATCGCATTGAAACACAATTTCAAACATAATGATCTATGGTCTGCTGTCATTATTCAGCCATTATTGCATTCCTCCGCAACACCATACTGGTTCTTTGAATGCAAAAAAAAGAAGTATGTACGTACATCCATGTCTATGTCATCATTATTGTTGAATCATTCCCCGTTCAAAAAATGCATCATTGCTAGGGAAACGTGTTTCAAAGCCTGAACTATACATACACTGCGTGTGTCATAGTTTTAACCCTCAAATTACATGGATATTATTTTATCTTTCGAAACAAAATTATTTAGGTAATTTTTTAGATAATTAAATATTCACAAATTAATTAATATTGAATTTTAATAATATTCTTATTTAAAGAATTATTTCTATCGCGTGACTAAAATGCGCATTACTTTCAAGGACACCTAATTTTTAATAGAACACATAAATTTCTTGATTATCGTTAGCGTTTAATTTGAGGCATCTATAAGTGTGAATGTTAGTATATTATACGAATAATAGATAACGAATAAATCAAATGACATAAACAATTAATTTGTCATTTCTTCATTGTGAAATATTTCATTATATACAATAAATTAAATTCTAATTTCAATTTGACAAGTAATGGATAGATAATTGTTTATGTTCTATTCGTTATTCGATATTTTTATCTAGTTATGAATTTTCCTCATGTCTGGTGTGAGGCCACGCTTCCTCCCCCTATGATAAGGCTAGATCATATTAACACAGATCATGTTTTAACTGCGATAACTAAATATTATGTTTCTAATTATATCGACTTATTATATTATATTAAACATACATGTATAATAATTCTATGCATTAATAATTTTTGCAAAATTTTTAACTTTGGGAGAAAAATCTCTCGACGAGCACGGCATGTCATCAGAGGTTAAAGTCTAATAACGTTTACGATTTTTAAAATCTCGTAAGAATATATTCAGGATAATTTCTTTCGAAGGTCGAACGTTTAATAAAATGCGAGAAGGAAAGATGATTTCATGTCTGAAACGAAGAGAGTTCACCGTTAGTATTTTTACGCTGTTTCCGGTGACTGAATAGAAGGAACGCCACGTGCTTCAGAACAAGGTCTCGTTGCGGATACATATAGAGCCAAGAAGTTAATGAGCGGTCGACGTATACTATTGTAATGTCAGCCAAGTACATACTACGGTAAGCCTTACCACTATGAAGTCTGTGTGATAAGGGTGACGCTCTAGAGGGTTACCATAGCAACAGACTGTAGGCTTTTCCAATGTCTCCCCTTCTGGCAGCATTAGCCCTTGTAGTTCTCCCTCTCTTTGTGTCCCTGTCGTTTTCGTTTCTTCTCTCCCCCCCCCCCCTCCTCCCCGCCCCTCCCGTCCCACCCGCTGGTGCACCTCATTCTGTGTGTATCTTTCATGGCTCTCGACAATGTTCACTCACCACTATGCAAGTTCCGCTGATTTCTGTTGAAAGACCGATTCTTGCTTGATACGGAGCACTCATCTGAATACGTCTTTCACAGGGAGAAGCAAATTATATCGCTGGCAACATACGCGCGTGTTCCACGATCTCGCTGTCGTTTTCTTCTTCATTTACTCTCACTTTCGAAACCAGATTTACACTCCCGTAACGAATCCACATAAAAGTATTGTTACGCGAAATCTACCCTTAACAACGTCGGGTTTCGCTTTATACGAGGAAACCGTTGAATGGCGATTCAGGTACTAAAAATTATCTACAGCAAACTAGTTTCTACATAAGAAAGAAAAAAAAGAGAAATGGAGAGACCTCGCCTACGCCAATGTGTATGCACACGAGTTCACAACTCGCCTCTCCTTTCTTTTTTCTACGTACCTCTCTTTCTAACTCTTTCTCTCTTACTTTTTTCTACTATTACTTTAAACGTTCAAAATACCCTTAAAATGCTCAAAACGCCCTTTCCTTATTTTTTTTTTTCTTAAATTACGGATTCTCTTTATCTCATTTATTGCACTACATGGATCTTTCATGTATATCTTTGCTTCTTTTTCTCTTATTGTTAGTCAATTTTGCAAGTGACAGATCCGTCAATTTGTATAGTTAGGCTCGTATTTTGAAAACACCTATTTCCAATCGGACACACAAGAGGGAGGAGGGACTACAAAGACTATCCCTCATCCCTCTCACTAACAAAAAAAATCTATTAATTACCTAAATGTTAGTTGCGTCAAGCAATTTCTATAATCTCGGACAAAGGTTTAACAATAAAATCATAATTCCGAATTCATTTTTATTATTTCGAAAGATGGGACTTTTGAATTTTCAAAATCTCGAATTTTTGTATGATTTTTTGTTAACCTTCCGACGCTACCCTTTAAGAAATTTTCTAGATCCGTCACTGTCTATTGCACTTTCTCACGATTCAAATGGGATAAACATGTAAATTGCTAAACATATCGAAAATTGTTATAGTTATCACGTATTAATATTTGCAGAAAAATCTTATATTTAATAGTCGATCCGAAATATTTGCAGATCTGCATCTATTTCTTTGTAATTGAGCCTGTATGTTAACATACAATAGTTTTGATGTCGACAAGATACATGTATTAATATATTCTTTTTATTTCTTAAGTAATTAAATGTATCATATAGTAAATTATTACATTTTTATATTGGATGAAGACAGTATACTTTCTAATAATATTGCCGAGTACAGTACAATGTTTGTTTAGTTTTTTGCATTAATATGCATTAATTAAAACGTGAATCGTCAAGGAAATCTATTTTCATAATGAAACAAACCACTTAAGATACTTTACGCAGTATCAAATTTAACTTATTAAAAAAATTTATAATTCCAAAAATCTCCGTTTCTGTTGGCAATACAAAAGTCTGCTTGAAAAAGAAATTGTTTAGTTTCTAAAGATATTATTATACATTACAGAATTATTTATAATTATTGTTATATTTTTCAAAATTTATATAACATTTTCATAATAGAGAGTATTTGAAAATCATGTTATTGACCGACCGTTGAATTTAACTCAATACCAATTAAAATAAATTTCGGAAAATATGATCTCGAAAATAAAAAATAAGGAAGGTGAAACGGAATTTTTTGGAATTACAACATTAGAAATTTCATTTTATATATTAACGCACATGATCTGGTTATTAAATCATGCCCAATTTTTAAACATACAATTTACATGCAATGATTAACTATTTATGTAGTTATTAGGAAGCGTCTAAAATAACAATGATAGCACTGCTAAAATTATAAGTAAAACTTATTATAAAATAGAAATGATAATTATTGTATCTCGTTATAGCATAAATTTATTGAATCGTGTAAATAAAATATATAAATAAAAATAACAATTAATGTATAGTAAAATAATAATAATACATGGTACGTTAATATTTTTAGAAGATAACGTACCATGTTTAGAATTTTATTAACATTAAGAATTATATTCTGATCTAACAGATTAGTCTATAATATCAGCAGACTAACTAATGTTTAACAAACTGCGACCGAGAAGAGCAGAAAAAAATATTAGAATAAATGTATCTCTATATACGTAAGTTTCTTTTTAGTGTATATAAAACGATTCAGTGATGTAATAAATAAAGAACAAAAGTAGAAAATGGAAATTAAATTTTATATGAAATGATTCTTTTCATTTTATTCTATCTGTTACCACTGCACAATGATAACTAATAACCTCAGTTTGAGATCTGATATAAACAGTCCACTATGTTCATAGAATGAATCTTGTTGTATGTTTACTTACTTCATATTTACAAAACTGGAATGATAAATCAGTACAGTAAAAAATATAAGGAAGCTTCATGCATGCGATACTCATAAACCAATTTTCTTTTTTAAAAAAAAGTTATGATACATTCAACTATACAGATACAAAGCAACTAATAAAAAAAAAATCAAAACATATTTGAAAAATATCACTTTGGTCACTAGGAATTTATCGTGATCTGCACAACACTCATCTGCTTAAATAAAACCTTATAATTAAAAATCACAACATAATGACTTATAAAATAACAATAATAATTGCGAATCAAGCATGTTTCACAGAAAAACAATAATAGTAAAATTTACAAAGTAATCATTTTAAAATCAAACTTATCAGATACAAATATACATCGAATTAATTTGCTTGCTATAAAATTTTAATTTTGAAAGTTTCATGGATAAGAATAGATTGCCTATACTTTAAAGCTTAAGAGCTATTGTCATAATTTAATTTGATTATTCAAATTTTGGATACTGGAAGTAAGTCGCTATACATTCGTAAATTGTGTACACCGGTTTCATCGTGATATGGAGGCATTTACGTACAATATCATATACTATATGTTATACATTCACATAATAACAGAGAAAGAGAAAGTCATATACCATGTCATACAGAGTAAATGCTACCGCTTCTTCTTCATGCCTTTGCGATATCCTTTGCCTAACCATCCAGGATTTTTAGGAGGTGCTATCGGAGAATCTGCATGAATTACTAATGTCTTTGTATCTTCTATCTGTTTGCTTTCAGCTCCTATTAAGGAAACATCCGTGTCTCGTTGATAATAAAGGCAAGTGAGCGAACCTTCATTTTCCATGCAAAAAGTACAAGCTGGCTTGGGTTTTGGCGTTTCCATGGTCATATTTGGTATTTGTATAAATGGATAATAGAAAAGTGGTGTTAATTGAGGGCACATGTACATTGGTGGAAATGGCAAACCCATGGACAAGAATGGTAATGCAGTAAAAAATGGCGCTGGATAAGTGGACACTGATTCAGTTATTTTTTTGGGTGAGATGCAATCTTCTTCCTCTTTCGTTTGGGGTGTAATATCTTCACAAAAGTTATCACTGATTTTACTTAACTCCTTGTGAGTAATATTACATGGCTCTTCTAGACAAGGTTGACTTGTTGTACACTGTTCATTATTTCCAAGTTGTACTGCATGAAAAAATATTGGATCCTTAGCACGATTATATTGTGGTATTTCCAACCCGAGATGAGTCATAACCCTTTTCATAACATCGTCACATTTTCCATTTACTTTTAAGACTGCATTTTCATCTTTTGGAGTCCACTGCAAATTTACAATATATAGTGATGGACGTTTGTGAATCGGCCTGTCCATTTGCCACAACCATGGATATTTCTTCAAAACTTTTAAACTAGAACCCAAACATAATATAACGTCTGCCTGTTTTGCTGCTCTTGTTGCACCATTCCAATTAATTGGCCATGGAAGATTGCCTCTTTCACCAAAATGAACAATTGAATCTTGCAAGACAGAGTTACATCTGTGACATAATCTACCAGTGCCATGAGAATACCGAGCTGTTTTTTCTGTAACATCAAATAATCTCCAATATTCTCTAAATGGTTTACATGTTCTACAAACTTCCACATACATGTTCCCATGAACTTCGGATAAAAATGTGCGAGGTATCCCACTGCGTAAATGAAGTCCATCACAATTCTGGGAAACTACATGCTTTAAAACCCGTGCCTTATATAAGGCATAAAGAGCCATATGCGTTGTTGTTGGTTCTGCTTGACTTAGATCATGATTTCTGGAAATATACAGCAAATGAATTTAAAATGCTATCAATAATAATACCAGCAATAACAATGACAAATAAGCCATTTATGATTATAAACAATTTCAACATTACCCAATGTCTTTTCCTTGTTGTAAACGAGTCCAAACACCATTTGTTCCTCTATAATCTGGGATAGAAGCAGCTGTACTGATGCCTGCACCAGTATAAACAGCGAGAGATGTTGCTCTGCTTATTGCTGCAGCTAATCGCATGCATTTTTCTTCTAAAATTTCTGGTGCATCTTCTACTTCTTCTAATCTTGCTTTCACCCTGTGTCTTTTCTCTTGCCTGACAAATCAATTAATAAAATTTTTATCATTACTTAATAAGAAATTTATTGCTAAAACCTACATCCACAATTTGTGATAATGATTAAAGTTAGTAATCGACACTTTGTACGATGATAGTAAGGCTTAAAATAAATTGAAATGCTCATAAATGTACAATCAATGGTTTTCAAAATGGCTATACCTTAAATTAACCTCTTTCACGACGTCACTGCACGAAAGAAGAATCTCCGTTTCCTCTGCAGTTCTGGCGGTTTCAGTTTTTTGTAAAATCGCAGTTACCTTGAAAAGACAAACGATGTAGTGTTGCCGTAAGAGTTGTTTACAACATATCAATTTCAGGAATAATGCCGGGAAATATGCAAAAACTTTGAATAAAGATTGCTACAAAATAATTGCATTTAATTAGAACATATTAAAAATTACGTACGTACTTTCTTAAAAGTTGCTACTCGTTCATCTTTAACTTTAAAAGCTTTAAGGGCAGCAGAACGCCTTCTTGATAGGAACTTCTCGTTGCCAGTCTCCTCCATGTTTAATCAAGTCGACTAACACACAGTATCACATAGCATCATGTAAGTGTTACTAAACGATATAAATGTCACAAGCATATCGTATTTTATTACATATTCCCTTCAATCATAAATGAAAGTACGTAGAAAATAGGTGGACTAATTAGTATAACTTTTTTAGATTAAATATGACTTTTTGTAAGGCACAAGATAGTAGATCTATAAGTAGTTTTTTTTAATAGTAAATTGTAGATTACAATAATATCAGTACACAATTTAATTTTTATTAATTAATATAACGAAAAATGAATAATAAATCATCAACCATCAATATTGTTTGAATATCTATTATAGTAATAATGATGTTTTTTTATTTTAAATTAATGTCCAATAATTTGTTAACAATTTGAATAAGTTATATTTTGAATGTATTGTTCATTAGACTTTATACAAAAATAATATCAATGGACAAAAGGTATTGTATAGATTTCTATTCTCCTTTTTTATATATAAAAACTCATAAAGTACCATCGTGAAAGTAAAGTGAATATTCAGTTCCTGCACAGTTCCTGTTAAAAATAGAAATTTTCACACGCAAACAAATTAATTAAAGAGTATTACATTTATAATTATAACAATAATGGTTCGTATATTACAAATAAATACGTAGCAAAATATTTTCTAAACACGTTCCCGCCATTTAGAAGTTTAAACATTATCTATATGTTCTATTGTAGAGTGTATCGACGACAACTCTGGACAAAATAGTGATTGTATTTTCTACAGATTTTATTTGTTGACGATGAAAATTTCAAGTTTATGGTTTCTATTTCAAACTTGATAATTCAAATGGGAAAGCATTAGTACAAATGATTTGAAAATTAGTCATGCCAGGTTTAGAAGAAAGTATTTCACACGACACCAGTCCACCCACAGAGAGCCTAATGTCCGATGGAATTATATCCGAGCAAGTGAAAAAATTTTTGTTCACATCTCGTAAGACCCAGGATAACGTGCAGTGTAACGATACCTTAGAGATTTATATTCCAGAGGTAATACAATCTTTATTTATATTTTATATTAATGGACAGTGGTTAATTCTACTTTCATTCGTACTACCGGTGTTACGCAGTGTTTGGTTATGTACTTTTTTCAAAACATTTTTCATATAAGTAATTTACATTTATTAAATAAAAGAAAAGAATATTTTATATCCTCGATTGAACATTTTTTGCTACTATACAGAGGTTTTGAATTTCAACTTCTAGAAAGAAATGCAATTGTTTTTCATAATGCATTTTTAATTGCAGTTACTTCAAGCTAGTTATAGTTTTTATACTTGGCCATCTGCACCTGTATTAGCTTGGTTTCTTTGGGAACACAAAGAAGAACTTGTTGGAAAAAGAGTTTTAGAACTTGGATCGGGTACAGCTCTTCCTGGGATTTTAGCTAGTAAATGTGGTGCCATTGTAACTTTAAGCGATTCTGCTAGTCTTCCTCGAAGTCTACAACATATAAGAAGAAGTTGCGAATTAAATGGTGTTTTGTCTCAAGTTCAAATTGTCGGTATTACATGGGGATTATTTTTGTCTAGTTTATTTACCATTGGTCCGTTGGATTTAATTCTTGGATCTGATTGTTTCTACGAACCAACAGTATTTGAGGACATAGTTGTTACAATAGCTTTCTTATTGGAGAGAAATCCGAATGCAAAATTTCTTTGTACGTATCAGGAACGAAGCGCAGATTGGTCCATAGAACATCTGTTAAATAAATGGAATCTCACTTGCACTCATATATCGTTGGCTGGACTTGGCAGTGATTCTGACATAAACATATATGATTTAATGCAAGATCATACTATTCATTTATTAAGTATACAACGTGCAACTTGAATAGGTTCAAATTGTCATGGGTTCTGGATATTTAATCTATGTACGTAATATTCCTTGGACTGTTTCTCATTTTGATCTTAAGAAATATTTTTCAATGTTTGGTAATGTGACAAAAGCAAAAGTCATATTTAACAATAATGGTATCAGCACAGGATGTGGAGTTGTAGAATTCAAAGATATAATTACAGTAAACAACGTACTTAGTAAAACTCATATTTTGGAAAGCAACAAACTGTTTGTTATAAAAAGTTCCATTAATCGATACTCAGAGTAAGGTAAAAAAAACCTTCACAATGTGTCTTGAAGAAACATTCAATAAAGCTGCAAGTTATTTACAAACATTGGCATCAGAATTAAATACAAATGAACTCCTTAGATTCTATGCTTTATACAAGCAGGCTACAGTTGGACCTTGTAACGTTCCAAAGCCTACTTGGTATCAAGTGCAAGCTAGACAAAAATGGGAAGCATGGAAAAATCTTAATGATATGAGTCATGACGATGCTATGAATAATTATATACTAGAGTTAACCAACATAAGTCCTACCTGGGAAGAAGATGCAAAGTCTGAAACACATGGTTGGGTTGCTATTAGTCGTTTAATAAACACAGAAGAAGAAATAAATGATATTGACAAAACCTTGTTGGATTGGATAAAAGAAGGTCATGAAGAAAAAGTGCAAGAATTGTTGGACAAAGAAGCAAAACTTGTAAATGTAACAGATACAGAAGGTTTATTACCGATACATTGGGCTGCGGATCGTGGTTATGCAAAAATCATAGAACTCTTAATTAAGAAAGGAGCAGATGTAAATTCACAAGATGCAGATGGACAAACCCCATTACATTATGCAGCATCGTGCGGGCATATCGATGTTGTAAAATATTTACTTTCTAATGGAGCTCTATCTATAAAAGATAATGATGGTATGAAACCCGAAAATGTTGCTGATGTTAGTACACTAACATATTTACTCAGTATGTAATAGTACTAGCTAAATTTATTTGTGTATATTAATAAATTGAATTGACAATTTTTTAATGGAATTTATGGTATGTATTTTATTAAAACTTCATTGTTTTTATAAATTCTTTATTTATATACAAATAGATTTTCCAACAGTTTTCATTACATTCACAGCCTAAGCACTCCTTAGGTAAATGCGCAACTTGTCACAAAGTTAATTTAAAAAATCTTTACATATCAGAGTTGTTACCTATTACAAGATATAAATACTATCTGTTTAATGTAACTGAATGCATGGAGAATGCTGTATTTTTTTTACAAATATTTTCAAGTTAACAAATGCAAGATGTAAAATATTTAACTTTCCCATAATAACAAGAAATATTTATGAATGCATTTAAATTACTATTAAAAATAAAACAAAGAAAGTAATAAATACTTCTCGTATTTGTTATTTGCTTACTATAAGGAACTACTTATAAATATATGGTAGCTGCAACAAAATATACCATAACAAAGAGAAATTATAAGAAAAAAACTTGTTTCTGGTGTTTTTTAATGTTTAGCCAGCTTATGTGCTTGGTGATTTGAATATTGTCTACTAAATCTACTTAATGAATTTTTCAATAAAATAAAACAAATATTTTTCAAATAATTTCATAATAATTCAATGCAATATATTATAAAGAGTTGCAAATTATTTAAAAAATTAAAAAATACAGTTTAAAAAAATATGATAAAAAGTCAATCAGCTAATAATTTTAAAGGAATTAATATAGTGTCCAATTGAGTTCTCAATGGCATAGTGCAATTGGAATTTTAGGAAATATTTATAAGTAAAAGTTATAAATTTTATAAAGTAATCTATATATCCTCCCAAAAATACATTTACATTTTATATATTTATTTCCCATAAAAAAATTGTACTATGCTATTGCTTAATGAAATTTATGTTTATTATAATTAATGGAAATAATTAAGCGTTTCAAAATTTGTTTTCAATTTAATAATGTATAACATTGCATATATAATTCTGATATTAAAAGAGTTTTGTTTTTTATTCACCACAATTAGTGGTGATAGTGATATTGATAAAATATATGAATCTGTACATATTCGATTCATATCACCAAGCAATTAGCCATAAGCGTCTATTTAAGTTAGGCGACATTTCCCTTAATAGTACAATTTATTTGAATTGGTCATATATAATATATATGTATATATATATATATATATATATATATGGACAATTTCATTTTACATATACAGAATAAAATAAAGATTTGTAACATAAACAAGAATATAAATCTTTTCATTTTCAAATAAAATGTTCACCATGTAAATCATTGTAGCATATTATTTACCATCTATGTCTGCAATTGAAAAACATTATTTTTTACACTTTACTTCTATCTAAATATTTGAAAATTATTTAATATGTAATATAACTAAATAGAAGCTGTAAATAATATATTTTGTATAAATATTAGGAGTTTTTAATTTATGTGGTTATTTAGCAGATTTCTGGTATTTTAAAAAGGTGATATAATTTACCTAGATGGTAAATAATGTGTTATAAAAATACATAATCGCTGTTTATAGTTGTTACACGAAGTAGGTGTATTCTTGATGTTCTTAAATACTAATAATTATTTAACGCAAAAACAAATCAGACGCATGTTTATTATACACCTTCTTAATGAAAGAATATTATGTTACTCAATAACAGAAATTAGTTAAATTATCTTTGTCAAAATTATGAGTAATAAGATAATTTTGTTTAATCCATTGCTTCACTGACGTAGTAATATCTGAGAAGTTAAACTTTTCTTCAGTTACATCCACGTACATATAAAATGTCTGCTAAATCGTAATATAAACATCAAACAAGTGATTTCACTTGGAGAAGGTTATAAATGTAGAATACATTTTGATATAAAATATTCGAGTTATCGTACATTATGATATACAATGTACATTGTTTTGATCTACAAATTGTTATCAAAAGATATTTCATTATTAACTTAAAGGATTGGAACTAAGCGTATCACTATGCTCGTACCTAACATCAACTAAATTTTATATTTGAAGTCGTATTAAAACGACTTTTTTAATAAATATAATAAAAATAGAATCATCTTTCTTTTTTATTATTGAATCTTCATATTGTTATTATTTAAATAAATATATACAAATGACGCGTTTAGGTGAACTAATTTTATGAACAAAATCATGCGTCTTAAACTACAAAACCAATTAAAAAATTTATAATACATCTTTTTCGTTTTTTTTAAGAGTAATTTTCTCATCGGTTACATTACGATTTAGCGGAAATTTTGTATGTACAAATAAATTCGTATCATAAATAAATAAAACGAATACATTAAAGTCAATGTCAAATTAAATATTTGTTATTTTGCAAACTTAAACGTTATGTCAAACTAGAGATCAAAATGCCAAATTAGTGTCTTATTTTTATAATACTTTTTTAATCATTATTGTAACAGGTATAAAAATTGGTAAGTTGCAAAAATATCAGAGTTAAATATGAAACTTAGGCATAACTTCTTAAGTTATTTTTAATATACAACTAACTGCGCCCCACTGTTTCACCCGTGTGAAATACTATTCTTATTCTATGTCGTTCGCGTACGACTCGCAAGGGATGTTCGGCAATTCACACGCCTAAAAATTTAAATTTTTTACAGAAATATAATTCATGAGGACCTAACCATAGTGTTATATTTTACAGTTAAATATATCATATTTAAGCAATAAAACGGATTTTAACAATACAAATGGACATAATAACACGTGTAATGAAATTTAAGTTTAATAACTGTTAAAGGCTAAAAGAAAGGTTTGTCACGTGTGTCGATGCTGGTTGAAATTATGTTGTTTCATAGCATTTATGTGTCTGCATTCGATAATGTTGAGTAATCGAATACCGAATTCTATAGTCACGATGATTGGTTGTGTAGGATGAAGATGTTTTAAAAAATTAAATAAATATCAGTATCAATATTATAGAGTTCATTTAAAGCATAGATGTAATAAAGTTTCAAAGAAAAGTATAATTTACTCATTTTTTTAATTTATGTTTATGCCGTAATTATAAGTGTAATATGGATTATTTTTAAATTGAGTTATAATGAAGAAAGTTCTATTGAAAATATTGTTAAGGTCCTTCTAGACGGTCATATCTGTTCTCAGTTCAGTTTCAGTTTTCATTATCGTTTCATCTCCGTTTCAGTTTTTCTTTCTTTTACGCATAGGAAAAACTGACAGTTCCATTGAAACTGAAACTGAACTGAGAACAGATGTGACTGTCTAAAAGGACCTTTATTTTATCATTCTTGTTCAATTGATTGTTCATCCACGTGTTCGTCCATGAATTGGTAGTTGAGTCTATTTCGTTTTCCGTAGCCAAGATGTTTCAATTGATACTTCGTGTTGCCACAACTTTTACAAATATTGCGATTTGTAATTGAACATTTATTTTTATCAAAATAAAATATAGCCTATGTTACTCAGGGATATCGTAGAAAACATTTTAAGAATCGGTTCAGTAGTTCCAGAAATTACTCGCTACATATAAACTATCTTTCTTTTTTATAATATTGGTATAGATTACAAATGCTTACAAATGTTTAATATTAACACTTTAAATCCATTTGTTGTTTTTGCTGTTTGTTACTAGTGTATTGGAAACGTAAAATACTTTTTATAAAATCTTTGAAGATGAATTAAAAACTTTATATATGCTGTAATTACGCTGTAAATTATTTGATAATTTCAAGCATCAGAACCTCTATTATTTGTCATAGAAGCAACGTTTCGACCGTTGTTTTATTATAAACAACGATTAATACTAAAGCTTCGTCGCTCGAGATTACTAAATAATTTAACATTGTATTTTTAATTATTTCCTATACGTACCATAGTAAACAAAAACAAAAAATTACTAAGTTATTTTGTATAATTACGATATCAATTTGAATGCAATTCTCTAAATATCAAAACATTGATACTTGAACGTATATTGAACTGAGAAAATCTACAAAACTTACATTGCTCAGTTAGAAGTTCTTTGTAGTCATTTTCCGCAATGCCAAATTATCTTGTAAGAAATAGTGCCTTCGTTTTAAAAAATATTCGTGATTCTTTAAAAGTTCACTTATGAATGTAATAATCACATTTTATACAGTTGATCTCAAAGATTGGTACTTTCATGTTCCGATTTAACTCGCGTAGTAGGCGGAGGTGGTGGTGGTGGTTGTGGCCTTGGAGGTCTCTGATGAAACCTTGGAGAAGCCGGAACGGGTTGTTGTGGTGATTTAACTACTACTGTTTCAGTCTGTGTTTGAACATCGATAATATTTCCTTCCGATCTGGTTCGCACGTGAGCTTTTGTTTGTTCTGGAGCATTTAGTTTTGCCGGCTTTTCTGGCCGTTCACCGTACAAGGACATAGATGAAGGTCGACTACCTACACTGGGGCTTCTCTGCAAGTTCGAAGCTGTGTTGCCATTGTTGTCGCCCGATGAGCAGAACACATTGCCATTCCCACGCACTTGTATTATACTGACCTGTTGTTTGTCCACCGAATATACATGAGCTCTTTCCAAAGTTAAAGGCTACAGGTTATTAAAAAAAAAAAAAATTAACAATTCTGAAAGCTACCGTGGATTTTCACATTTCGAATAAAAGTAATTGTTAATACGCTTGTTTTTCACTTTATTTGTAGCTTACGTTATTGTATTTCAAAATGTAATATCCAGGCAGTGATATTTGTTGAGTCCACTGGCAGTACTACATTTATTTTAAAGGGTTATCTCACATATAAAATCGAAATTGAATATTGCTTTAAAAGTTTTGATACTCACCCCTGCTTCGGTATCTAAGTTTTCATTACTGTGACGCGGATGTTGTCTGATAAGACTTGAAGGTCGAACTAATCCAGCAGGTCGTTCCGGTATGGCTGGTTTACTAGTTCTGTCGAGTGTGCTTATAGTTGTAGAATTACTCCCATCTGCCTTTCTACGTAACTCAACTGTTTCATCTAATATGTTAAAGGAATATAAAAACTCAAATACTATTTTTATTAATAAATAATTATGATAATGTTTACCAGTGTTATGCAGCACATTGGTTATACTTCTTGGAGCAGCCACCGGTCTTCGTCGTTCTAATGTAGAAGGATGTGGTTTTTCCGTAGGTATTGGTTTTGGTCTGTGTACAGAAGCTTCAGAATTTTCAGTCTCTGTAATCAATTTGTTGCATAGTGCATTTTCTACAGTGGTTTTTTCAACAGTAACAGAAGTATTTAATTTTTGTTCATGTTTTTGCGGTTCTTGATTACTCTTTTCTAGTTCTGTGTCCGTATGATGTACTTCATCTTGTACTTCATTAATACGTTCTGAGCAGCTAATAGATGGAGAATCCGTAATTATATTTATTTCACAGTTTTGTTGTTTGATTTCGATCTCCGTATTTCCGTCTTGCTTTTCGATATTATTTTCGTGTTTAACTGGTAATTCGGTATTCACGTCATGTTTTTGAGCTTTATACGTTACACGATTAAGGGTTGCAGATGTCAAAGGCCTGGGTGGTTTGTCAGGAGTCGGTGGTGGCTTATCATCAGGTTTTCTATCATGTTTGTCTGGTGTAGTACTATTTGGTGGTGTTGGAGCTGGTTTATTTTTTCTACGAGCTGCAGGTTTAGGACTACCCTGTGGAGGACTCTCACCGTGGTCACTAAGACTGCTATTAGAAATGCAACGGCGCATACCTGCAGTTTGATTTTCTAAACCGTTTATAATACCGACTTCTAAATCACGATCAAAATCTATTTCACCAGGAAAAAACCAATTTGCGTATGTAATCAACTGATCTACTATAAGACTAGAATTGTTAGCTGTGCTCATATTCATTCTGAAAAAATAACATATATATACACATATATATTATCATATATGTTGTTTCATTATAAAGAATTAGAAATTGAGTGCACATAAGCAATTAATCTCTTTTGTGATTGTTGTTAAAAAAAGAACATGTTCTTACACCATTGTGTTTATATCCTCCTGCGGACTCCATATTAAATTAGGCGCAATAACAATTGCAATATTTTGCGGTGACATTTTATTTATATCTTGATTTTTTGTGAGTACAGCTAAAAATTTGATTAGGAACCGTAAATTTTCTAAATTTGCAGGAGGCAATTTATGTAACACTTCCCAAAGAGCTCTCAATCTTGCTTCATTTTGTGTTATCTTTGCAGCTGTCATCCATTCAGAATACAATCTTTAAAATAATACATTTGGATATAGATTTATCTTCCTTCATTTTATTGGTAATAATAGAAAGAAAAAAACTATTAAGCATGTGTTTACTTGTATGTTAGAAGAGGCTCGGGAAGTTCTCGTAAATAAGATTTCAATGCACCAGCAATTACGTGTGGATCCTTATATTCCAGAGCGGTTGGCAATGTAAGGCAACAAGCATCAAGACTTAATTTAATTCGTCGTGATTTTGATGCAGCACCAGCTATTCTAAAAAGACCTTCTTCCTCCATACCTAATCGTAATAAAGCAGATACACATAATTGAATAGGTAATGCTATTTTTCTATTAGTTACTCTGAGATGCTCTTCAAGTGGATGACCATAGACTGGTTTCATTTCATTATCATCTGCAATTATAAAATGAACTTTAGTAAAAAAATCCCAAAAATTGCATTAGAGTATAATGCTTTCTGTGGGAAAAATTTTGGATTAAGAGTGAGTTAACATGTATGTATATACACATGTGTATGCTATTTCTGATTTCGTTTTTATTACATATTCGAGATGATTAGTTGAGGTTTATGCATAAAGCATCAGTGAGGCTAAAATTAATGCAAAAATAAAAGGTAGAAATTACTCACTTATGTAACATTCAAGTCTAGGAATAAGTTCTTCAAGACAATGTAGTGCACTTTCATGGTAAGCTCTTTGAAGTTTTACATATTGGATAATAATGTGAGCCAACTCCGTTTCTCTCGACATAAGTTGAAACATTTCTGCAGCTAACTGATCTCTACATTGTTCAACTTTAGATTCAGTCTCTTCTAATTCTTCTCTTAAGCTATCTATTTTTGCTGCGCCTGTACCTTTTGAATTAAAATATTACTTAGAAAATATTAACATAATTCTTTGAATACACAGTTCATATATGTAACATTAAATATTTCCATTACTGGCACTATGTTTGCTGGCTTGTTGGTATCGTGTCCTCACGCTATCCATATCCAAGATTAACCGAGCTAAATTCCTTTTGTGCTTTAATATATTTGGTACATCTGTATCTAAAATATGTTGAAGAGGACTTGCTACATATTGTTCAACTTTTGCTTCATGTTCAATTATTTCATCTGCTAAATGTATTTGTGCATGACCACATTCCATAAGGGTAAAACCCACGAGACCATCTTCAGGAGCATTTTCTAACATTGTTTGCCCTAATATATATTCTGGACATTTTTTCTAAAAGTAAAGTATATATTACAGAATATATAATGACAACATTTTTTATTCAATTTGATATATTTAGTTCATTGAGTGCCAACTATTACAGCTTTCCATAGTTAATAAGGACTCAACACTTATATAAAAGATAAGATCATGAATCACTCCATCACACACCACTATAACAATCAATGTGTTGAATGTAGCACTAATGCAAGCTATTAAATATTTATATACAATTTCAAACACCTATATTCGTATTTGACTCTGTAAATTTAGTACTTCTACCTTATAGAAGTCACAATATGAACTTATTATAAGTGTGTAGAAAGAAAATTTATATGATTATACATTACCCGCCGTTTGTCTTTAAATGCAACATCCTGTGTCACAGCTTGATTTAGAGGATTAGCAAGTCTCTTGCTTAATCCAATGAGAGCCATCCTAATTTGCTCGACATGTTTGTCTGCAGCTTGTAAATCATCTGTGAGGACTTCTGTTTTACCAGCTCTATAAAAAATGATTATGTTTACTAACATCTTATATATCGGTAAATGGAAATAAAAATACAATTAAAAACTGTGCAAAGTAAATCCATTTTAAGATAGTCTGATTCATAAGTTATTTTGGTATACCAGGTTCGGTGTTATTGGATATGCATTGTTAAAACTTATACATATAAAATTGTATGGCAATGTAGAAGATATTATAAGATATTATTTATTAGATGTTAGGGTACCAAGTTGATTATTCAATTTATTTATATTACATATAGTTGCTAATAGTTCATTCTCTATAGGTACTTTAGACTTTAAGAAAAGACAGGTATCAATGACTTAACAGAAAGTGCATAGAACAAAGACTATAGATCTTGTAGATATTTGTACGAAACTGCAAGTAATTACCTAGAAAACGTTTGATCGGCGAGCTGTTTAACTCTGAAGAACTGTTTCTTCATGATTAATAAGCGTTCATCTAACGCTTATTATGTAAATAAAATAATAGTTCGATCTAGTAGGTGGCTCCTACGAATGTTTGTCACTTGTTTACTTTACTGTTCACAGGTATGCATTTTTAACACGATCATGCGACACTAAAAATACACAGACTTGACAGAAAAAGAAGAGATTCCTCGTATCGCTCCAAAGACGACAATTCGTCATAATGTTTGTACAAAGATCTCACACCCTCTGTGAACGGCTACTATGTCCTGAACCGGTCTATCCTTGCGTAATACCAATGAGTTTCCACTCTCAAAGAACTTTTCAGGATTCAGCGCTACGTTTTTTGAGTTTGTAAACGTGTCAAAACCTCAGAAATTTTAATCACGGCATTGTGCATCCTTGTTCACCGTCAGCTATTGAACACATTTGAAAAACCGAGTAAATAATATCCACGCCTCGCATAATTTTTTCCAGTTGATTTTATCTTTCACAAGTTCACGGTATTTTACTAGCCTTCAGACTTTTATCGAGGCATTCGATAACGGGATAATCAACGAGTTTTTACTGGCCGCAGTCAACCATTTTCATTTCTCTACAAGATTCGTTTTAGAACGAGTAATCGTTTTGAGGGCGGGACATTCAAACCGACGCTTCTTGGCTTCTGTAATATCAACGATGGCAGTGATATCTCTCGAAGCACTTTAAACAATGAATTCAATTATTATACTTTGATAAATTAAATTGTGTTTAGCTTTTTTATTCTTGTATGTATTGGAATAATTGGGATAACCATAGTTAGTTAGCCATAAAAGCAATTACGATAAGTTAATTGAAATTTTATTCAACTTTTCAGTTGTGTGTAATATACACATTGTATATACAGGCTATTTCAAGAATAAAAAATTTACAATTCAACTTAAACATATAGCAACATATATAGGAGTTATTATAAATTTGTAATTAATAGTAAGGGAATTATTCTTATAGTCAAATAACTATACGTTATCATTTCAGTTATTTTTACTTTCTCAGTTAAATTATTTCTATGTTAGTTAGTACTTTAAAAATAACAGAAATGAATAATAATTGAATAAAAAACTTCTAATACATTTATTATTATAAATGCCTAAATGATATGTCTGAAATAGCTTCTTCCATACAGAAGTTTTATGTATTGGAACTAATTTATCTTTGTTCAACTTTGTTTATCTTTTGTTTGTCATTCGAACCTTTTTATCTAGTAAAAATTTGTTCACCTCTGGTAACGTGTATATGCGTTACATCTTAGTGTTTAAATAGCGCGCGCTAGAAGTTGGTTATCGACGAACAACATAGGGTATTTTCGTTCTAAAATATGCAATGATTTCTATACATATATTGAACGTTTTCGTCGAAAGGAATCGCACGATACACTTTCAACCCCGTATACAGATTGGAAGACCTTTAAAAATAGAAAGATGTTTAACTTCCATTTAAAAAACTCAAAGTGACTTCAAAATTCCTTCAACGACTTTATTTAGAAAGAAAGTATCGCCACCATGTTATGTCCTACCTCGAAATCATGCAACATGTTTTTTCTATTATTTAAAATAGAATAGATATCAAGGTGATTTGTTTCCAGTGGGATATGTTGTGTGTTTATGTGCATATGTGTATATAAGTATTTAATTTTACCCACAAATAAAGCAGATAACACATATCGATTTTCGATATTAATTCTATCGCAATGTATCTCATAATCGATGTCTATTTTCTAGGTTTCGACGATGACTTCAAATCATGGAATCCTGTATGTGTAAGAAGTGATAAGAGAGGGAGGGAAGGAGGCATTATGCACTGTTGGCAATTACTATCACTTGATGTTTTTAGTTTTACTTATATAGTTACCATCTGTTCATTGAAAACACACGATTGTGAATAGTGACATACATAAATGTGCGCGCGAAAGACGACACTGTAACGTTCTTATTATTTTTGCCGATAGAAATATATTATTTAACGTACTCATCATGACGATAGATAGGAATATGGTAAATGTGTTAATATTGAGTTGGGGCTTCATGCTGGTATTTACAGCATTTCAGACAATGGGCAATATTGAGGTGAGTGCGAGAACAACACTACACTGATACGAGTTTTTGACAAACAATCCACGTGAAATGTCAGGCACTGATTTTGAATAATTTCGTAGATAAGTAGGGAATCGAGAAATATCGAACACCTGTTCGACAGTTTGTGTGAACACTTAATAATTAAAAATGTTTAAAATGTAAAAGTTTAACTTTTTCTGCTTTTTACCGATCTACGAAATTTTATTCAAATTTTTTCCCGATAAGATACGCATATGATATATTGGTTGGATTCTTTTACGCACATGTCTACATATTTACATATATTACGTGTTTTAATATTAAATGAATTTCAGTGAAAACGAAACAAATTAAGTATACTATTGTATGTATATAATATTTAATTGTGTTGTACATTAATTGTTTATGTATATTGGAAATAAAATTATAAAACATATAAGATAAATATTATCTAAACTTATTATAGTAAACTTTAAGTTTAATATTTTGTTTCAGAATATGTACAAATATCAAAGGAACATCTAAAAAGATAACAAATTTAATAGAAAATACTTTCATATTGAAAATATACTAAACATTCCTTGTTTTAATTAATTTGAACATGTTTCTATAAAATAAATTTGCAGCCATTTAAGATTAAATGAATATTAAAAATTGTTATTCTCTTATAATATTGAGGTGGCTTGTAATTTTTAATCTGCTCCTTGAATTAGTTCATAGCATGTACAGAAATAAGTAGCTATAGACAATAATGATCCTTCGATAGAATTTATAAAAGTATTTCCCAAAACTCCCACTTCCGTGTGAAGGAAAAGGACAAGCTTAAACATTCTAAGAATGTTTTTCAAATTATTGCATATTCATCTAATGCTATATAATCAAACTCAAAGTATATTCTTTATTATCTTTATAATAATGTATGTGATGTTTATGTACAAATATTTTACATTTTTATATCATGTTATTTGGTTGCTTGATAATTAGATACAAGGAATCAAAATGCTTGTAGTAAATCATGAATATTTCAACACCAAGGATGACCTTAGTTGAACAAAGAGTTTATATGTAGTGACTCAAATAGACTAATTATACAATAGATTACAAGAGTTGAATATAAAATACTGTCTCTAACCATGTTGTTATCAATATTGTTTATCCATTAGTGTTTTTAATATTATGGTTTATATACATTGTTTCTGTTGAGTTCCCAAAGAAAACCCAGAAAGTGGGTTGAAACATTTGAAATATATATTACGAATTACTATGCTTTGGATACTCTAATAAACATTACTAAGATGTGTGTTATTAAATGCCTGTAGATAGCATGGTTTATTTGCTGGGCCTGTTGATATGTTGATGTGAAAACTTGTACATCAATGTCACAAACATTATTCTAGAAACAATAAGAAATGTATTTTAAGTTTTGCTTCATTTAATTACAATTATATGGATACAATGGATTTTCAAGATACCATTAAGTTAATCTATGTTATTGTCTATAGTTCATGAAAATTATGTGGTTAGCAAAGTGCTAAGAAAAGTTTATTCTTTATCATACTTAAACAAATCAAAAACTTGGGAAACTGTGTCTTTATTAATCTAATTTATTGTTTAGATTTCCTATTTTTCAACCACTAAAAGCGTGTTTTATAAACAAATATTTAGAAAAAAGCGATCCATTTGGCTATAATGGCATCATCTATAATTTTATAAATTTTTCTTCAGACCCTAGCAATAGATTACAAGAGTTCGTTAAAAAATTTGTTAAAACCAACTATTTTTTTCATATTCATAATATTTGTTTACATCTCTTACAAGGGAATTTACAAAATGAAAAACTGGTACGAACGAATTACACCTGTCTTCTGACATAGATCTATTAAACATTTATGCAAAGTTTTATAAAAATCGGATGTATCAGTTCGCGATGTTCCCTTGTTAGTTATTGCGACATTAAATTAGTTAAATAATTTCGTCCACATTTTTAAAGATAGTTTTCTCCCTTTGTATATGAATATCAATCGATACAAAGAATTCAATGGTCTTTCATTGCTTGTTATTTATGTTTTATCAAAGTTATTTATTTCTCTAATAAACGTGGTTAATTTTTTTATTTACCGTAAACGAATAATTAATATATAATGTAATTTTTGATAAAATCCAGTTAATTAAAATTGGTGACTTACTCACCACTAAAGAGTTATCTATCAATTCTGTTTTCTCAAGTTATATACCTGTCAGATGGTAGCTCTTCGTGCAAAAACAAATCGAAAATATACAACAAAATTTTATTGTATCATCTTCCGTTATCGAGAGAAACAAATTCGAAAATCCTCTCGGACATACATACACTTGACTAGTACAGTTTACAGCAGAGTTGTGTTATGCAGCAATGTGAGAGCATTTTGGACAATTATTCTAATAAAATTAACCTTGAAAAGTAATTATTTTATCTCTATTTACAAACCCATCCTAACCAAATACGATATACATATATCGAAATACGTTATGTCAAGACATAAAATTAAAGATCTATTCCAGATAATGAAACAACTACTGAAATATCAATTACAAAAATACTGAAAGTAGATTTTGTATCGCTTGATATCTATATCACATTGTCAATACATCACAGAACTATTAAAAATATATATTCGTTTCGAATTAATTATTATATAATGAATTCAGTGTCAAATTGTTTTCCTACATGTTTAATAATATGTAATAATTGTGGATGATTGAGTCCTTCGTTGATGATCTCGAGTTCTATATTGTATCTGAAAATATTTGATGTTTAGAATTCTGTTTTTAATTTTTTATCCACTGTGTGTCAACAATAATATAAGTCTTTGTAAACTCTGAATAACGTTTATCATTAGGAATATCGTAAAATAAGAATTAGATTAGATTAGAAAGCGTAGCAGTTGGCTCAACTTTCTTATTCACTAACACTTCGTTGATCTATTTCGGATAAAATTAAACGATCTCTAAAACATTCTTTGAGAAACGACGAAGACAGAGTAATTTTAGACAGGGGAAACTCTTCTCGGAATCTTTGATGTTCGTCTCCCTGTATTTTCAGATTAGGGGTGGTTCTAAACAAATTAAAGAAATGGTTTTCTAATGGCGCCCTGCCCAAGGTGTTTCTGCGTTAATGTGATTTATTGTAATCTTGTTAAGTAATTGCCCTCATACAAAATAATTAATGAGTTATGCCTATAAACAATGCCTACAAAACAACCGAGTGTAAATCACGAAAGAAACTTTTGAAACAATCTTATACATGTTATTAGAAATAGCTTAGAAATGCTTAGAAGCGTAATGGTGCGTAATGGCATGCTCTATCCTAACTGGAGTGTGAACTCCTGTAGGAAGAAGTAGAGGCGACGGAGGTCCGAGAGAAATGCAAAATGGGTGGTTCCTGTATTATCCTATAGCAAATTTATTTGTAGAGGGGGAACAAACGTACGCCGTAACATAACCTACCCGAGCATCGCTGAGCATTACATAGCTGTAATAATTCTATTTTCAAATTCTTTTCCGCATAAAATTGGATAAATACAATATAAATTGAATTGTGACAAATAATCAAATTTAGCTCTGTACCAAATTGTATATACAGAGTGTCCCAGGAAGTGTTCGGAAGGTGATTTCAAACAACTTTTTCCTTAGCGAAAATGTTGTCCGAGACTTCGTTAAGCAGATATTAATAAAAAACACCGACCAATCAGAGCGCGCGTATACCGTTGGAGCGGCCGTGGTAGCGTATGAGCGCGGCCGCCTAACGCATAGCCTACGCTCAACCGGCATACTCGCGTTCTGATTGGTCAGGGGATTTCGCTTAATATCTCCTTAACGAAACCTCGGACAACATTTTCGCTAAGGAAAAAGTTGTTTCAAATCACCTCCCGAACTACCCCTTTCAAGGTGTTACACATTTTTGGGACACCCTGTATTTGTATGATCTAAATTATGGTATGTAAATTATGTATACTATTTCATTATTATGTCATTATTATTAATGTTTCTATCGTTTTATATATAAATAAAAAGGAAATAAAGTTCAAATCTGTACATAATTAATCTGTAAATAATTCCTAGTGCCACGAAATTCAAACAAAGAGGAGTCTGTTCTCCCTCCACACATAAATTTGCTATAGGATAGTACCACTGGAACCACTCATCTTGCATCTCTCTCGGACCGGCTTCTATCTCACAGTTCGCACTCCAGTTAGGATAGAACTCAATGCGTAATGGATGCATTCAGAAAATCAGCGCTTCCTTAGCAGCTTTGTGAGCGCTCACAAAGTGGCTTCGGGAGCGGTGCACTTCTGGATGCATCCAATCTAACAATCATTTTTATTGGGTATTTAATTTAATATTACATTAGATTTCTTCTCTGTGTAGAAAACCGTGCTGCAAAGTATTCGGAACGAAGATCCAAATTTCACCGGCGAGGCTTACACTAGCTTAGCGATAGTTTATGCCGTGTTTGCCTCTTGCAACTGGTTAGCACCGTCTTACATCTCCGTGACAGGACCACGGTTTGCCATACTTACTGGCGCTGTCTGCTACGTCATTTTCATAGCGTCTTTCCTCTGGCCACACAATGCTCTCCTCTACGGCACATCATGTCTTCTAGGTCTCGGTGCCGCTTTAATATGGACAGGACACGGACAATATTTAACCGAGAACAGTAACTCCGAGACGATGTCCAGGAACGCAGGAATATTTTGGGCGATTTTTCAGACCTCGATGTTCATCGGTAACCTTTTCGTCTACTTTATGTTTACCGAGTCCGAAATCGATCGCTCGACGAGAAGAATTGTCTTCGGTGTACTTACCGGTTTATCAATTGGAGGCACATGCGTTCTGGCTGTTCTGAGAAGGATACCTCAGAGGCTAGAATTGGGAGAAGCTGAAGGTGTTTCCAGCGCTGACAAGGAACTTCACATGCCTGAACCGACAAAAGAGAAACCGTTGCTAGTCGCTTGGCATGCGTTCACGGATGCATTTAGTCTCTTCCTCACGTCGAAGATGCTTTTATTGTCTTTGACGTTCGTGTACACTGGTCTCGTATTAACGTTTTATTCGGGGGTCTACTCGTCGTGTATCGGATTCACTACAGCAATGGGTAAACCGCGTAAAGGGTTAGTTGGCCTTTCTGGAATTTTCATTGGAATTGGAGAAGTCTTCGGCGGCGCTCTGTTTGGTATTTTTGCGTCTAAAGTGTCTCGTCTGTTCGGCACATGGACAGTCGTGATCATAGGTTTCTGCGTACATTTGTTTGCCTTTATCACCATATTTTTAAATTTACCGAACGACTCGCCATTTAAGGACACCGACAATTTAGGATATATCCAACCTTCGCCAATTTTAGCAATGGCCGGAAGTCTCGCATTAGGTTTCGGTGATGCTTGCTTTAATACTCAAGTGTACGCGGTACTAGGATCACTGTTTGTAAAAAGGAGCGCTTCAGCTTTTGCACTGTTTAAATTTTGCCAATCGGTGGCAGCTGCGGTAAGTTTTGCTTACAGTAGCGAGGCGAGCCTTTACATACAGCTTCTTATATTGACGATAGCGATCGTTATCGGTACGGTTGCGTTTTGTTTTGTTCAATATCTCATGAAAAAAGAACGAACTGAAACACCGTCGGAAGTCGATCCAACGCTTGTTGCGGATTAAGCAACGAAATTTGCCGATTACGCCGGAAAACAATTTATCAAATACACCTATCCCCGGATTTACACGGAAGATTAGTTCATCAGAACATGATGTCATAAGAATTCACTGAACAAATATGCGCGCGGCGTAAATTTTCGTTTTTGACAGTTTTTATTTTTAAAAAACCGCGAAAAAGCGAAATCGTGTAGAACAAGCACCGCGTAAATCAAGGGTTAGAGTAAAATACTCAATACTATGTAGAATTTACTTCATTCACTAAGGGAGAGGTACTAAAGGTAATATTGTTTAAAATAATGAGAATGTTATTATTGTACATATGTGTATTAAAATAACGAAACGAAAGAGCAATAGAAACTAAAATATTGTCAAACTAATTGTGATATTTGTTCTTCTAAAAAAATATTCCGATATATAATAAATTCAAAATTATAAAGTATAAGGAGCTTTAATATTGCTCAGTATTTGTATGCTCGACGCGTGAAGAAATAGAAAATGCTCGTCTCGTTGTCGAGAAGACATATTTTTATATCTTTTCTACGAAAATATGTATTTTAAGCTCTTCGGTTACGTGAAAGTGTTATATGTTGTTCCAATTTCTTAAAATATAATGTTGATAATGAAATGTGATCGAAACCGAAAGATTAAGTATTATATTACAATAAGTTGACAAAAAACATTAGTGCAATGCAATGTATCATACTGTATCATACTACTTTGAAGAATTGGTCTCAGAAGCGATCCTCCTGAGGGAAATGCAGGCTTTAGTCCTGATGAGTGTTATGGCACTTATGGTCCTGATCATTCCTCTTCAGAGACCAAGTGAGACCAACTCTTACGGAAAGTAAAAGTAGTGCATTCGCTCGAATAGCTCGAAAACGAGGATGGATTAAAGTCCTGATTTTAAGACAAGTGGCCCCCAAACATTACGCCTCGAAATGTTGACTACGATACTTAAATACAAATGCGAACGCAGAGTCGGTTTGACCTATGATGAAATCAATTCCTTACGAGTTCCAACGGGTATTAAAATGTTTCAAAACGTCGTTTATGTTAGATTTTTACACGAATACATTTTTAAGGTATTTCATCAATACTACTCATGGTAACTGAACAGGATGTTTTCGAAAACATAAAATTTACTGATGTTTTAGACTTATCTCCAAGAAATTATGCACAACAAATGTTTAAATATTACTGCTTGTAAAAACAAATTAAATCTTCTTGAACTTCTTTTCCTTTGTTGTATCTTGATACAACTTTCGACCAACGAATAAAAGTTAAAGAACTGTTTATTCGTTATTCGTTAAATAAAAATCAATAAGGATTATGAAAAAAATGGTTATACGTTGGTTATATTTGTTACCTATTGTTTGAATAAAATTTGTAGTTTAGAGGTCTAAGAGATCTTAACCCAACGCTGATAAAGAAATGAAACGAAGACTTCTTAAATAATAGCCATAACAATGTAAATACACATTTGACAATATGTAACTTTGTCTTCTTTCCTAGTCCTGTTTCCAATATAGGGAAAATGTACTGAATCGAAAGGAGATTATGTAAAAAAATAAATATACCGTTTTACAGTCAATCAGTTGATTTTCATTCTTTTTTTGTTTCTCATTTTCAAGATATTCGACCGTGTGCATTACTTTTCAGCCTATTCACGCAAGGACCTCGCAAGTACCCGGGGGTCCGTGAACTCTTTAAAGGCAAAAGAAGCATATTATGCAAACGAAGAATTAAAATGCTTCTAATAGTAAGGTCTTACAGTTTTTAATAACCTTTTGTACACATGTACTTGCTCGAACAAGGATTTTTTCCATTAATTTCATTTAAGTCGAGAGTACAATTTTGCAGCGTCAAACCTAAACGTGCCTCGCTCAGCGTCTACATCACTAAATTTACAATCATCCAGTTTTTTATAAAGTTTTATTAATACCGCTTTGTATTTTTAATATAATCATTATTTTTTTATACAATTTTTGTTAAAAGTAATACAAAATAATAAAATTGTGTAGAAAATATATTCATACTAAATTAGGACAAAAGATCTTTTGCACCAGGAATCAAGAGTGTGTTAATGTTTGATTAACTTGATATGGGCCGGAGTTTTATTAAGTATTGATATACTTAAGAGATAGAGAACGCGTGTTCGCAAGTTTGTCTGAAGAGACGGGAAATAGAGTATCAGAGTAGATAACCGGTATGAGGGGTTACTGCCTCGATAGCTTTCAATGGCCTGCTGAATTTACGTCTACCGTAATCATCGCAATATATTCCAATAGTTTAATCATCTAGTTGACACAAGGATGCTGTTCCTCTCTTGATCCAATGGGATTCGTCAATGTGCGTCGGAAGCATAATGTATAATACAAAATTTGAAGAATGACCGGTTGTTGCCAAAACACCACGTCTTGCGCTTGTCTTATATACAGGACAATGATATACGAGTTTAACAACAAACTCAGTTTTTATACCTGGCTGCAGCCATATTACAGGTAGAACATCAAACATTATTTTTGGTTTTGATTCGTCGATTCGTTTCAATTCTCTATTCCATCGTGCGCCTTCCAAAAATAAACCCTGAAATTTAAAAAGAATATTTTTTACTGCTGTTTATATAATAATTTGTGTTAATATAATATTAAAAAAAAAACTGTTTACATATATTACATTTATCGTGAATATTGCATTTATTGTATTTAATGCGTGGTATTTTTACTTTTCTCGTGGAACTTTGAAACTATATTTTGTTCGCGTCAGCTCTTGTTAAAATAACATTTTCCCACTGATCTAGCTAATTGTACTTCTTTGATGTTTGATAAAACGGAATTAAATAAAAATAAATCAGTGATTTTAAGATGACCACAACTACATATGAAAAATAGTTCATTTTATAAATTTACAATGTTAACAATTTATTTTATTATATTTCATAGATTACAGGATTTGTTGAAATTTTAGTAATATTTGTTGCTTCCCTCGAGAAAAAGCTAATGCTTACTTAAGCTCTTTCTACCAAACATTAAAAAATTAATGTTAAACAATACTGTAAAACACATTACTTATGTTTCAGGTTACAATGTCCCGTCAAAATATATAATTTCTCCTAAAAAATTTGTTGAAAACGTTAAAAGCACCACATATTTATCGTGCTTAAGTTAAGTGAGAAACCTATATAAAGGAAAGTAAAATTGATGCAAAAGATTTTTGTGGGATTTGATTAGATATCTTATCGACCAGATAAACAGGATTATGGAACTGTAAATATTAATATTTTAAATATCTGTTATTGAAGGTAGAAGAAAGTTTTTAAAGATCATCTATTTTTTCTAATGGCTTTGGATTAATGGATAAAATATAGTTATTCTTCATAGTAACATGAAGAACATACCGCAGAAATTACCTTTATATATACTCCATGGGATGGGGCAGTATTAACATTAGTTTCAAATGCAGTTAGCTCGAATTCGAAATCTAATTGGTCAATTGGAATCCTTTGTTTGCGTGCATAGTTTTGTAAAACACCCGTAAGAAAAGATTGAGTAAAAAAGAAGCCAGATATCCAAAACACATTTGGCGCATCATTATCTATCCAATTTTGGAAAAATTCCAGCCTATCTATTAAATCATTAACGTAGCTTCCTAATGGCTTTAACGAGGGATACGATTTTTTATGCCAAGCCTCAGGTACTTTGCCAATACTCATGCTCAAGAATACTTCTTCTAATTCAGGAGACATTAGAACTAAACCCTTGATGGCTTTTTGTACATTTGCTAGAGTATCCTTGATTACTTTAATAAGCTCGTTAAATCTAATAAGTTCTTGTCGAAGGACTGTGTTCATACTATTCATATAAAGTACTGGATACTTCTTGGATACTTCTAAAACATTAAACGCTGGCCGCATTTTTGACGAAATATCATCGCATAAATTAAAGACCACTGCATCAATGTCTTTCTCAACTCCAACTCCAATGATATGCGTTTGAGTCACCAGAGCACCTTCGAGTAATTGCATTGATTCTTGATTATCTTTTGTTATATCTGCGTTTTCATGCAAACCATAAACCTCCGGTAGCTGGTCCATTGGCAAGCTACGAATATATTCTAAACACCCTTGGTGATTTGTACTTGGTGGCATGCGATACGTACAACTTGGTGAAAAACAGTACCTATATTAAACAATATTATTAATATAAAAATTAGAAATTAGATGCTTCAAACACACAAATACATATTTCACTAATTAATGTAGTAGAATTGATTAAAACTTACTCTGGGTTGGTGATAACTTCAGGATTGTAAAATTGTTGAAGCAATGAATTTAACAAACGTCTGTCTTTGTCATCGGTTACACGACCGCCGTAATTGCATTCGCCCGTCAAATAGAGAAGAGCATCAAAAGGTACTTCTTCATACTCATTTAAGAAAAGCTAAAGACATAATTTATTTAATGTTAAAAAAGATATTATTATTTAATAATGTTATAAAAGCTATTTTATGGAATCTACTTAAATATAGAATTATATGCTTTAGTTACATGTATTTAAATATGAATAGCAAACTAATAATTTGTTTGTCGAGTATTACCTGCAATTGTAAAATACTTATGCGCAAGTCTGATTCATTAAATTCATAAGGTATGTTCCAACCTAATGGTCCGAAATTCCGTCTCTCTTGAATGACTGCATGAAAGAAGCATAAAGAAAAAAGGAGGCTTCTCCAAGCAAATATCTTGCTGCAGCTGTTATAGAATGTCGTGTCTGATATTGGATCGTTTAGATAGCTTCTTAATAAATTATTCTTTAACCCCTTCGGAGGCTCGTTGGTCATCTTCACTCCATTTTGCAAAATGGAAATTGGAAAGTCATTCGATGGATAACTGGTCAACCATAATCGGAATTTAAGATGCGTAGTTTCCGGTAAGATAATTTCGTCACAGATTCTATCCAGTTCATTCATCCAGGAAACCGCCAAATGACAATTCTGAAGTACCACCCACTCGCCGCTTGCAATTCCTGTGTTTATCATATTTGCTGCTATAGGGCCCTGGCCTTGTCCAAGTGATATTGTCATGAGATTCTTTTTGGATATTCCGTAATTCTCTGCGAATCTTATTAATCCTGCCATTGGGTCGGACCCAGGTGAAAGAATAAAAATGAGAGGGGTTACATTGCTGGAATCGTTGTAAGACGCTTGAAGATCAAACGTTGGAGGTTCTACGAAAAATTTTCCAATATGATGTATAACGAACATCCGCACAGCAACCACGATTTTGTCCGGCCTTATACACCTGAGTATTACAAGCTTCTTTAGACTTTCGGTTTCCTGCTCAAACGGGTGCGGAAAAGAATTTTCTTGAGGATTCGACAAGTCATAATAGGTCTTCCACTGTGACGTGCGCATCTGAAAGGATTCTTTCAATTTTTCAAGTCCACGCAAGTTGGTAGCTTTAACTACGTCAGACCAAGACCTCTCCGTCAACCAAGACGGGTCAGGATTGGGATATGGATTTTCCAAAGCTACACCGCCTGTTAATAAAAATGTCCAAAGATCTTCGTCTACTTTTGCAGCAGCGCGTAATAAACCAATGCACAAAACGAAAGAAAATATTAGTTTGTCCTTCTCGAATAAAGAACGGCATACATTTCTGTAAATACTAGCGGTAAAATACTCGTTCAAGCTTTTTATTCGACTCGTTAGAACTTTAGACTGTTCGCTATTGGCTATCGCCATTACATAAAGGTGAATGAACCATACTAAAGAATATTGATACATAGGATCGATATTTGTCAATTCGGAAATGCAAAAGAAAAGAACAGAACCATGCTCCGAGACAGGTTTATATCCATTACGAGCGTGATCAATTTCTATCGCTGTTTTAGCAGCTATCTTTTGCTTTGCCTGAATATCTTCTGATAGTATCTTCGAAGTCGATAATATTGTAATCGCCGTTTCATCCTCGAGAATGTTACCTTCTGATGTAGATAAAACCTCCAAAATTTTATTTTCGATTTCTTCTAGTACCTTCCTGTTGTTCGCTTCTTCGACGATCAATTGATTTTTCCGTTCCTCGAGAACAGGTAATTCTTTGGCAACAACGATACCTAATAACTGATCTTCGAGTCCTTGGGGAGTAATCATAAAATTCAGCAACGTCACTTTCACCACTACCTCTGGCAAATAATGTGGATTTCGTAAACGTGTCGTGATATAGAATCGAAAATCGGAATTGTATTCAATGACATTTTCTCCGAATTTCATATACAAAATACCACGTTCCTTGTAGACGTTTTTGAGAAGCACGGGTTCTAATATCGCATCTATTTCTTCCAAAATATTTTCCAACAAAATAGGGATACCGAGCTGTATGGAAGTCTCCACAATTTTCACGTAATTTGGATCAGAGAGCTTAATGACTACCAACTTGTTTTCCCTTTCCATATTCTTCACCCACTTATTTGCCTGATTTTGCGGATCGATCATAAGCGGCCATCGCTCAGCGTTTTTCACGATTATGCCATTCTCCACGGAATAATTATCCGCTGGTAAACCATAAATCGTCCACGCTCTGATTTCCACTTGTCTCCCTAAAACATCTATCAAACTAAATTTTGCTCCACAGGGGATCCCAGCTTTCATACAAGAGGAATGCCATTGCGCGATTAAACTATTTCTATATTCTATAGTGAAAGCTCCCAAATAAGCAACCACACCCGAAGACAATAAAACGTCTCCGATAACGTTATATAGACTTTCGCCTAGTGCAACGGCCGTATTACTCCATCTATTTTTTTCTCCGCTTAAGCCACCTAGCAGCTTTTCCGCTCTTTCCAGTTTCTGCATGCAATAGGCGATCTGGTCTTCGAGTTTCTTCTTTTCCCTCATGCATTCAGCGAATTCGTCATTCAGAGACTGCAACTTCTGAGTAACTTCCTGAAGAAGGGCTCTTTTAGCGTTCAGCGCTTCCATTTGCGCGGCGAGAGCAGCTTCCGCTTCCGCGAGCATCGCTTGTTTCGGTTTGACAACTTTAATCACGCGATCGTACACCTCGATGGCTCGCACCCACTTGCAGAGACCCTCGCAAGCAGTGGAAACCTTTTTAATGGCTTCAGGCTGGAAACTTCTGTCGTTTATAAATTTTTCGCGGATCCGTTTCATGTATGCCGGCGGTATGTTGTCTTTATCGAAGTTTTTCAAACTCTCGAGGAATTTCATGTCGCCAAGCACTCTTATGGAGGCCGGCCAATAGTCTTCCGCAACCTGACCAGTTGCTGGGTCTTGGACTTTCTCAGGTTTCACTCCTTTCAAAACGCAAACAGCTTCCATTACCAATCTCACGCCCGCTGGTGGACTTTTCATGGACCGTACGATAGTGATGTCAGCTGGTTTCAAGGTGTCCAGTGCCGCTAAAGCAGCTTCCAATGCGGGTGTAGCCTCAGCCAAGTCACTTTCACAGTCGTCTTTTATAGCTTGCGCGGCAGCTGCCGCTTCATTTGCTAAAGCTTCTTCGGCGGCGACGACTTCTTTCCTTGCTTCTATGTTAATGGTGTCCTGTTCTATCTTGATCATCAGTTTATTACTCAATTCGGATTGGGCCAACAATTTCGGTTGTAACGCTTGCAATTCTTCTTTCATTACAGCTATCTCACCTGCTGCGAAATCTAATTTCTCTAAACCTGTCTCGTATCGATTTTGCTGCAAAGTAATTTCATCAATTTTCTGATCGTACAATGTACACAGCAATTTGATTAGCTGCAAGAAACTGGTTGGTGTCGTATAATATCTCCTACCTTGAGTCTTAAAATAATCGTCGCTAGCCCGAGTAATGCTTGTGTGAAAGTTCTTAGAAATATGGACACATTTTTCTCGTAAGTCCAGATCGATGTTTAAATTTTGTAACGACGTTCGTGCTACCCTTTCTAAAGCGTCTTCTGGCCAGACGGTGTACCAATCAATGGTACAACAATTAATTAGAGAAGGGAACATTCTCAAACGATTTCTGAACGCGTTCCCTATTGGTGACATAGTTATAATCAAGTGTAAATTCTTTACGATTCTTTCGAGAAATAAGCTATAAAGAATCATTGGCGTGATTTCACCTCTTTTCCCACCAGCCTCGCGTCCAAGATTCGTCATTTTATCTAAAATCTCAGCCATCTCCTCGGTGTTGTATAAATTAGGTATGTCAGCAGTGTTTAGAATCATATTTACATCTTCGACGAAAGTTTCTTGTTTGATCTGATGATCGCCGAAAAGAAAGACAGTGGACTTTCCATCGCAACCTACGCGTAGCAATAAATTCTTCATGTCTTCTCGCCATTCGGTGAATCCATAGGTTCTCGTCATTTCTATTTGATAAATCAGATATTCGCACATACTGGTTGCTAACTTGGCGCAAGAGCTTCTACCCGATCCGCCTATCCCTACTAGAAGCGCGTGACCACTTTCTTGTAACAGTATTCGCGAAATACGAGAAATGTGATCGACGGCATATCTAAACAGGACTAAAGACATCGGTGTCTTTGAGAGCATGTTATACTCCATTAAGTAATAATCCATTTTTTGTCTTAAATCTTCTAGATCTGTCACTTCATCATATATTTTCGGGTCAGCATCGGGCTCAATATAATTACCAAAGAACAAATCGTGAATATGAGAACTGTTGATTTCTTTCTCTCCGTCTTTTAACAGTCGAGCGAGTACTTTTTCCAATGGTTGTCGCAATTGATCGTAGCACGTGAACTGGACCATTTTAAATAAAACCTCCTGATCGATGTCATCCACTAATCTATCATGGAACACTCTATATACTTCATGAATCCATAGTCTGATCAACTTGTCCGGATCCTGCATTCTGGAAGCTGGCACCAGAAGTATACCTTTGATAACACGATTAAAATCGCGTAAATTGAAGGTATAATGACTTTTCGCTGGGGTAGGCAAAAAATTTTTTATAGCAGCAAAATATATGTCCATGGTGGCTTGCACGACCATTTTTCCCAATCTCGAGACTTCTGGAAGAAAACCTTTCGCAAAATGCGATTCGAGGATCGCGGAGAAAATTTGCATCATTGTCGTTTCTTGAAACAAATCGATGCCAATTATATGCATGTGTCGAGTCAACCTAGGTGTGACTTCGTTCGAACTTCCTCCGGGTGGCAGCATGGCACAAATTAAGAACATGTCCACCAAGTGTAACATTGTCGTGTCGTGTATGTCGAACCAATGCCCATGGTCAATCCATTGACGAATAAGTTCTATTGGTGGCTGAGCGCCGTAGATTTCTTTCTGTGGCACGCTTAGGTCATCGACGAAAAGTATACATTTCTTCCCCATCGGCGGACCGTAAACCCCCTTCCTTCTACGATCCAATCTGGACATCACCATTTCTTGAGTTTGAAAAGCAGTAGTACAAGCACTGAAGTTTATAACATTTTCTATGTATTTGTCTCTGTTTAATGATTCCAGATAATCCAAAATGACAACGGACTTCCCAGTACCGGTAGGTCCCACAAATAAGACAGGTATCGTTCTATAAAGCAGGTTCGTTAAGAAGAAATTCTGGATGATTACTTCGGTAGTTGGTATGATCAGTCGGCTAGATTTCACGTCACTTAATAAAGACATCTAAAACATGAAAACAAATGCCAAACTTGTGTCATTTTAAGTTTACAATAATACAAACACGTAAGTACATAAATGTACAGTGATATATTATTATTTTATTAAGGAATAAAAATATATATTAAGAAAAATGTAATTTATAATAATAATAGAAAATAATAAATAGAATAAAAAAAATGATTTTTTAAACTTTTGTTCTTCATCATATTCGATAGAAGAGTATGTTAATATTATAAAATTAATCATTAAGCACTTTCATTACTGACATTTGGTTTAGATTAAAAGATTACAATATTTTTGAAATTCCTAAATAATACCTGTAGGGTTGGGTCTGTCCACGATATCCAACAACCATTATTTCTTTTGTCATATACGTAATCATAGACAGTACCCTTATCAGGGAAAAGCTGTTGTTTTGACAATTTAAATGCTTTCGGTCTGGGATGTTCATCATCGTTACCAAGTAATAATTTTCTTAAATAAACATCGAAAATCTTTCTGCTCTCACCCGTTAATGTTGAGCACATCCCCCAAACTATACTGAATAGCAAAATACATTGAAGCCATACCGTACTGACTTGTGTCTCTTCATCCAACATTGCTGTGAGAAGTCTTGTAAAAGACTAAAATAACAAGTTCAAGTAACAATTATTAAATTAAACTTTTATCTAAAAAACAAAAAACAAAAAAAGAATTGAAAAAGAATCGATAATATGTGTAATAATTACTTAAGAATGATACTAAAAATGTATTACTTATTTACCAGAAACATATGAAGCTCAGACATTTCTATGAATGTTTTACAATAGCGTTTCATGAAAAACAGAACTGCCTCTGTTAACCAGTCGACCAATTCTATGACAAGTTCACACTGCTCGAAAAGTAACTTGTTTTTAAGATATCTTTTATAGGCTTCAAATAATGGATTCCAGCCAAGCTGAGATGGTTCCATATAAATCATTCCACATCTGCTAACAGTAGCTGGCGAAGCATGCTCTAAGTCAGCCGGTTCAAATATCATATTCATTTTGTTTGACATTGATATAATTTCTCCTGACATCAAACAAAGTTTTTTATTGTCATCGAGCACGGTATTCATACTCTCAATCCATATTGCGTCAACAGGGCCATCAAACACAATCCATTTACGATCTACCGAGAAAGATTGTGCAAATTCTCGGAAAATATTAGCCAAAACACCATCGCTCCATTCGTGGGATACTGGATCAAAATTACCATAAAGCTGATCCAGAGTGATAGCTTTCGGATTGATTATTTTATAAACAGTATGAAACTCTCTCATAACAGCTCGTCTTTTGCCAGCTAAATCACCCAGCGAATCCGCTAAAACTTGATACGCCTGCGTTTTTCCACTTAACGTGCGTCCAACGATCATCAATCCGTGGCGTACCAATAGCATCTCATAAATTTGAACTATCTTCTCTATATACCAATCTGTAGCTATTAGATTTCGTTTTTCTAAAACAATCTTTAGCAAATCTATCAGTTCATCGCGATCCGGTTGTGGCAATTCAATACCCGGGAAAAGGTCTGTGTAGATTCCATTAAACAGGGGAACGTCCTGCGCCAAGAATTTCGGAAGATTCACATCGATGATAGCTCGAAGAACTAACATAGACTCGTTTTGCGTTGGATACTTTAATTTCAAATTTCCAGCGGCAACCAGTACAGTCTTCACAGCTCGCATACCATAATCGTAATGATTCTGCGAGCTTAATTGTTCGGAGCACAGTTTATACGTATGAACTATTTTTTCAGCTAAATTTTTGGCGTCTATGAATCCATAGGAATATAAAGTGATTTCTCCTATCATTGCGTAGTCCGGTACCATCATTGCTACGGAACGAAACAAAACTTTCAAATTATCGGGTAGTTCTTGACGACCAGCGTAACCGGGATTCATCGTTATAATAATATAGCACGTGGGGTCCAATTTTATTTCTGTGCCTTCGAACAGGAATTTCTCTAATTTCATGCTTATAGCCATCTGTATTGATAAAATCTGCTGGGCAATTACAGAAAGTACTTCTAATTCTATTCTATTAAACTCGTCGAAGCAAGACCAGGCACCAGACTGTGCGAGGCCTTTGAAAAATTTACCCATCGCCAAGTAGTCGAGGCCGTCCGAGCAGTTAAATACTACACATTGCTTGGCAACAGCTTTCGCAAGATCTTTTGCAGTTTCTGTTTTACCAGTCCCTGCTGGACCCTCGGGTGAACCACCAAAATTTAATTTTAATGCACCCATTAAAGTTCTGTAACATCGATCGGTCAACGGTGTTATCACCAGTCTTGCCGTATTTCCAAGATATTCAAAAGCATATGCTACGTTTGTTGTAATAATTGACACGGTAATGCTATTATCCAACCAATAATATCTTAGCTGTGATATCCAATCGAAATCCATTACGTTGGTCACCTTCTTATCGATGAGTAACCGAACGACGTCTCGTGCATGCACATCCATTACGATCAAAGCATTTATCGTTATTCTTGCACCTGGGTCTAATTTACCTCTTACCAGGGTAACAGCATTCTCTATTTGAGAATTGCACTTTTCCAAATATTCTGAAGTAGAATGATTTTCGAACGACTCGCAAACTTCGCTAGTCCAGTGGGTCTGACTACCACAAATGACTATTTGACTAGGCCAAGAGAATATCCATTCTTCTCTAACAGTCGTGAAATATGCAATGATGCTTTCCTCAGCGATATCGCGAAGAGAAGTCACCATAAGTTTCTCAACTTGGCTCAACCATCTTTCGACCATACCTTTAGCATCGGCTGGATAGATCTTTCCACTGAAAGGAACGTATTCATCTTGGTCTGACAACATTCCAATAATTTCTTCTTCGCTGGTAAACCGTAATTTGTTTATTCCTTCGAAACATTTCTTCAAGTGTGGTTGCACCCTTTGAGGATCTTTAGTTTCAGAGAGTATCTCAAGAAGTTCGTCGTTTGACAAGAAGAAGAATCTTGGGAAGAACAAGCGTTTCTTCTCAAGATAATCGTTCAAACCTTTCTGAATTTCGTCTAACAATGTATTGCAAAGCTTAAACTGCTCCAGCATCTTTGGCAGAGAAGTTGCATCGAGTACCCGTTTGTTATTGACGACGTATGCCATAATGGCACGCCAAATCTTGTCCATTCTTCGGAAATTATTTGCTTCGGTTGGCATTTGACGCATAATATCTTCGCTACTAAAAATCGGCTCTAAGTACATCCACGTTGCTTGACACGTAAGCCATTGATCAATAATGTCCTGCATCAATAGTAACTTGTCTTCCCATTCTTGCATTTCCCAATCGAAAGCTTTCACAAAAGGGGAGCTTCGCATGGTCTGAGCCTTCAAAGTATGATCGTCCAATAACACTTGAATGTCGTCCACAGCTGTTAAAATGAAGACGCCTGTCTCGCGGTACGGCGTTAATTCGAACGCTATCTCAGACCACTCTTCCTTCATCTTTATTAAATTTTGCTGCAGAGCGTGTTCTTTGACGGCAGCAGATGCTATGTCTTCGAGTTTATTTATATGAATCGGTAACCCAAACTCTATCATGTCGGAAAGGTTGCTGGTATCCGTAAGCACTATGTCCACGTTAACTATTTTACCGATTTGTTCCCAATGGCGTTTTTGCAATCCAGGTGTACATATGATTTGTAACACTGGTACAAGTTGCTTGAACTTTTCTACCTTCCCGCGAACCATTTCTACGATTCGTCTTGCGCCAGGAACATCGGTTAGTTGCCGTGACAATCTATACAAAGTTCGCCAAGTATTTTCAGTTGTTTCGTTGATTTCCTCCGCATTAAGGCCCGCGAAAGGACCGTAGTACCATTTATCGTAATTGGTATGAAAATCTAACGCGGTATGCCAAACGGTATCTAACATATTAACCATAGCAGACATGGCGGGCAAAGGTAAATACGGACTTAATTCAATATCTAATAAAGACTCTTCTTCGTTAATCTCTTCGGCTTCCTTCCTGATTTCCTCCATTCCTTTAGAAAGTTCCTCGGCTTCCTTTGTCGCTTCCGTCATCTCTTCGATTGTTAACACCGGTGGATCCTTCTTTTTAAATTGATCGATTGCTAATTGCATGTTGTGTATTTTTTGTTCGAAAGTGTCTTTCTTTATACGCAGGAGTTCTTCAAGGAATTCTTTTCTCATATTTAGTCTCGTATTGGCTAACTCCATAACAGTTTCCATTTCTTTCGGCCATGTAATGGTGCGAGAGTTTAATTGAATGTCCTCGTTCGTCGGTGGTTGGTAACCAAAAAGGAATAACAGTAATTCGATAGAACGTGCCAATTGTCTCTTCATATTGAACATAGTCGAATCTCGACTTTCGCATAAGTAGCTATACAATTCGACGACTTCTTGCGTTTTTTCGGGCATTTTTGAAATATTTTCTGCTATCGTGTCAAAGTTGGAGCACAAATCACGATTATTTGAACGCAACTCATTTGCAAAGAAATCACAAATTTGCGTGCGAAGATCATAAAGAACTTGTCTTAGCGCATCGTTTACAAATGTACAATCGATTTCTATCATATTGAGAGGAACCTAAAATAAACTATTCTAATCAACATATGACACAGTAACCCAAACAGTTTTCACTTGTACACTTACCTTATTACGAAATATAGTAATTTCTTTTCTAAGCATATCGTAACCCTTTATTTTTTGCTCGAATTCGCGTAGAAATGGCATTGGTTCCGTCATAAAAAATTTATCTAAACTTTTTTTTGCTTGTCCGTCTATAATGTACAATAAATTTTCATAACACTTTAAATAAATTTGTGGACCCATGATATGAGCACTGATAACATCTAATATATCAGTGATTATCCGTAAAACCTGTGACATTTATTAAAGTAATTGGGGAATTACATATTAAAGTATTGCAAATTATTTTCTTCATAACTACTTTTAGTGTTTAATTACACTATACTATTTATCAAATCATATTATTTACATTAAGAATAACTAATAGGTATATTAACACTTATATTAATATTGTTTTCACCTCCTGTTCATTCCGTGATACAGAAAACAAGAAATCCTTCTTCTCTAATTCAGGAAATAACATAGTCTCAATTTTTGGAATTAATGTTGCAACTGTGATGATTTTATCAATGCATTGGGAAATTATCATACGTACTTCTGGAATACTTGGTTTGCAATGTAAATAAGGTGTACCAAGTTCTGGTTCAACTATTATTGTTAGAAAAGGTGGCCTGCAATATGCCGGTAGTAAATATCATTTGAAAAAAAAAGCGAAGGCCAACTAAACACAAGAAATCACTTACTTGAAGAACATGAGATCTTTATAATCACCTTCGAAATTATTTCCATTGTTGTATTCCATAAAAAATTCTCTGATATGATTCAGTGTCTTCATTACTATCATTCGTAATTGTTTAGATAAAAGAGTATTTACACTTAAAAAGTATCTTTCGATCAATGCTGTAGATGCATTATAGTGCTCCTCAACTAAGCAAGACCAAGTACACTTTTTTTCCAGAAAAATTTCAGCAATATCAGCCAACCATTCTTTAATAAGTTTATTCATTGCTTTATCGCATAATAAAATTACTTTACTTTCTATGTCAAATGCTGAAATAGGAAGATTTCCTATGTCTTCAATGCTGAATATCATCATATCTTGATATCTGGAAAATTAAAGACTGTAGTCTTCTTTCATTAAAAAATATCTTAATATTGAAATTTTTGAGGAAGTGAGATATAGTACTATTTTTTTTCCAAAGTACAGTGATGTCTGTAAAGTTATATAACAATTGAAACTCAACTCTTGTAACTTGAAAGAGAAGAAATAAAAAACAATATATAATTTACTTTGTATATTCCTCACCTATCTTAAAAGCATTAAAGTATGTTATGTTGAGTGTCAATGTCACTGTAAGGTCCTCATAAATCCGATTTGAGTAGCCTTATAATGATAAAGTAAAGGATATACAAATTTTACTTTCATATCTTTATCACACAAATCACTGTTGCCACAATAGCTGCTCCATGTCAATAATTCCAGAAAATGATGGAGGTAATCTTCCTGCAACTCAATGAACACAAATTGCTGCAACTTATGATATCACTGTACTTTGCTTTTTGAAAGTAGTGTTGAAAATTAGTTCTTTAGAAATAATTGACGGTAGAATACATATCTTACTTAAAGAAATATAAATCTTGAATATCTATCAGTATTTCATTCCCAATAAATAGATTATGTAGCATGAAATGTTCAGCTAATAATTTAGATTGATGCCAAGGAAGAGGTGCACGTATAATTAAAACTGGGTATTCCACAGGTGATTGTTCAATGCGTAACCTTCTTCGTTCATCAATATCCAAAATAATACAATCAAGTATAGTATACTGAAGATATTGTTTATAAATATCAATAATTTCTAATTTCAACTGTTCTATGTGTTCATCAAAACTGAAAATAGACATTTTTAATACAACAGTAAGACTACATAGTAAGTAGAAGATATTTAAAAGTAGCATGATTATTTGCATATTTACTTTTCTCGATTTCGCAATCTACCAGTAATATATTTCTTTGCTTTTTCAAGTTGATTAATGTCATAATAACTTAATTCATCGTCGGTAATTCCCCTGTTACTTAAACAAATTATCTCATTATCTTCTCTTGTAGCTAATAGTTTTTGTCTTTCATTAATTTCTTTAAATAAAATATCTCTTTGTTCCTCTATCGATATCGGAATTTCTGCTTCAATTTGTCGATAAATCTGTAATTTGAATTCCAACTGATGTTGTAAAAAAATTCATATTTATAAAACAAGATAACATAAATTTTATTTCTTTTAGATCAGTATTACCAGCCATATTGGCATTACAATATAACCAACTTAAACTCAATATAAAACTACAATTTATTGTAATAGAAACACAATGATATAGAACCTTGTTACTCCTTTATATTGTTTCTGCCTTTGTAGTACTTCAATAGTACTTCAAATAGGATACTTTTTTAAAATTTTGTTTATATGAATAATAAAAATACATTACCCTCTTTTCTGGTAAAAAGCCTCTTTCTTGCTTCATTTCCTTCAATTTTTTAAGCTTCCCATCTTTTTTAAAAATTTTAGTAACTTGTTCTTGAGCTTTTTTCCATAACCATGTACCATCAGCTAAATCTCTCAAACTAACAATATTATTTGGTAACCATTGCATACTCTCTTTTGTAGTTCTTCGTTGTACATTTTCTTTATAATTTTTATAATATTCCCAAGGTGGGTATGTAAGATTGTGTTCAAATGTAAAAGACCTCTCCTTTAAGAGCTTTTTTTGTTTTATTGAATTCTTTTTCTGAAGTTGGTATATTGTAGATGTAAATGTACTTCCAACATCTTCTGACAATTTTATATATCTATTTAAATGTTTCTTTGATGAGATTTTTGTCCATGAATGATCTCTTGAACATTTCTGCTTTTTTGTTACTTGTTGACAAGGTAATAATTCTGATGATTCCTGTACGGATTTGACTGTTGGTATCCATGGTATTTGAGTAAAATCTTTATCATGTTTCTTTATATTCATGATTCTACAAATCAACATATAAAGAATATTAGATACATTGTATACAATACATAATAATGGCATAAATTATGGTAGTAAATCGATAAAATACATTAACATTTCTTTACAGAAAATGATTTTATATAATAAAATGCTAGCTCGTTTTGTTTATTAATCATTATATTCATAAAACTATTTCATTATAAACATTAATAATAATTCTTTTTCTACTATATACTATATATAAACAAAAGTACTATTTTTACTTATTAAATTATGATTGAAATGGAATTAATATAAATCATATCACACATTGTTTTATTAGGAAATATTTTATTTTGACAAATCGGTAAATCTTAATATGCAAAGTATGATCTATTTTTTTACATAAATACATTACCTTTGTTTAAAGGAAACTATGCAGAGTATGGTTAATATTACAAAGTAAGAAATGTAATACAGACAAACAAAACTGTAACCATGGTAATAATATTTGGTAATAGCTACGATTTTCATGACTTTTTAGTATTAAAAGAATAAAGTCAGAGTAATTTTGAAATATATTTATTTTCTTTTGATCTAACCTTATTTACATTTTACATAATTAAAACTTTGAATAAAGAATGCTGTATTAATAAATTATTAACTCAATGCAATTTATGAAGTCACAAGTGAATCAATGTCTTGAAAATGTTAACCATAATATTTACAATTTTAACATGTTGTTTGATTTGTTTTAATATTTGGTTAACAGTTATCTATTCAAATTGATCCAAATGTTCTCTTTGAATATCCCTCTTATTTGAACGCCATTATTTAATTCTGATTCACGCCACTAGGCACTTTGTTGAAGGTCCATTAAAATTTAGAGAGAAACGTATCTATGATGATTATACTGTATGCATGGTTTGGAATGCATTAAGTGTCGAAATATTTGTTTATTTAAACTGAATTCAAGTATTAATAAAATTCGGTTGAGAATTTATGTTTGTTAAATTATTGTAATTATTGTACAATTGACTGTATAATGACGTAAATTACTTATGCAGGGTTGTAATTTTTTATTTGCGTTCAGCTAACCTATAAAAGTATGGATATTCCAACTCCTTCGAGTCTAAATCATGGATTTCCTCACGGTAATGATGGATTTTTAAACATACCCATTGAATCCACAAATTTGGATGCGTTATCGACAAAACGTAGAAGGTGCTTATCAATCTTTATTAGTTTTTTGTAAATAAATTATTTTTTCACATTGTACGTTATTGTATACAAATAGAATAACTGTTTTCGAACTATATATAGTGGTGCGAGTTAGTTTATTAATATTAAAAAATCAGTAACGCTGTTATTTTCAATAGCAATGTTTGTAAAAGAGGAAACTTCCATGAAAATCTAATTCTAATTCTAAATGTAATGGAATGTAAAGTTATCAAGATTTACAATTATATTTAATTATTATTATAATTGTAGCTCTTCACGCACAATTAAACGTAGGAAATTTGACGATGAGCTTGTTGAAACAACATTTAACTTACAACCGCCAGCTACAAGTGCAAAGTCTGCCTCTAGATCTAGAACTATTTCAATTTCTACCACTCCAATGGAATGTGTTCCGCAACAAAATGTTCCAAGTCCTATACCAATTTCTGCAAATGTCTCTCAATCGGATAGATGTAATCGACGGACAAGTAGACCTGGTGGATCAAATGCACCGGGAAGAAAAAACAAGAAGAATAAAAACCATTCGCATTCTGTAAATGCTACAAAAGATCTGGGAAGGTGGAAACCTACAGATGATTTAGCATTAATCACTGGTGTACAACAAACAAACGATTTAAGAATGGTATTTGTTGGAATTTTCTTACAAATGTCTAGAATAGCAATTTAGCTCTTTAAAATGATTTGGTAGTATTAAAATTAAAGACAAATTGCAGAAGTATGATAAATACTGGTTCATTGAATTAGAAGAATTTGAATAATTAAACAAATTTGAACTATTTACTTTGATCAGACATTGGTCAGAGTTACTTTTTATATTAATTCTGATATTAATTCTGTGTATAATGTTATAATAGTATACAAAACATATTGGTATGGTATAGGTCCACAGAGGTACAAAATTCTCTTGCCGTTTTACATTACAAGAAATACAACAAAGATGGTATGCTCTACTATATGATAGTGCAGTTTCAAGAGTAGCAGTGCAAGCTATGCGTAATTTACATCCAGAATTAATTGCGAGTGTACAAGCCAGAACTTTATATAGCAAAGCAGAAGAAGATCTCCTTGGCACTATAAAATCGGTAATTAAATTAAGAAAATTTTCTTTATTAATAATCACAATATATACTCTATTTGATTATTATTGTCATTATAATATTTTAACTCTTCTTTTATTTTGTTATACATGGTATTTTTCATTTCTTTGCAGACTTCTCAACCAACTTTGGAAGTATTTCAGGAACTGTTTGAAGCAAATGCACATACATTTTATTCTGCTAGAACTGCGAAAGCTTTGTTAAGTCATTGGCAATTAATGAAACAGTATCATCTTCTTCCTGATCAAACTGCGCAAAGTTTGCCGCGCGGTGAACATGTTCTTAATTTTTCTGATGCAGAAGAAATGATCAATGATACAGAGTTACTCGAACAAAAAGATGAGTTTGTAGATGCAGAACTTGTTACAGTAGATAGAAGAAATAAGAGAGAGATAAAAGTGTTGGAAAATGAATTGTGTAGATGGCAGGTTCTAGTTGATAGTGTAACAGGAGTGAATCCACCAGATTTTGATAATCAAACCTTGGCAATACTTAGAGGAAGACTTGTTCGATATTTAATGAGATCACGAGAGGTAATTTTGTAGATAATTATTAAGTAGAATAATGTATACTAAATGAAATTTCCGTTTTCAGTATTTCTATGTTTAAGTATTTATTTATTCGTTTAGATTACTGTAGGTCGTTCGACAAAAGACCACAATGTGGATGTAGATTTGACATTAGAAGGACCAGCCTGGAAAGTTTCACGCAGACAAGGAACTATTCGTCTAAGAAATAATGGGGACTTTTTTCTTTCTTCGGAAGGAAAGCGACCAATTTTTGTAGACAGTAGGCCAATTCTTGCCGGAAATAAAATGAAGCTTAACAATAATAGTGTAATCGAGGTATTAAAATTTTATTTTTCAATAAGAGATTAATATATATTAATCATGATAGCGCTTCTTTAGCAGGACAAATTTTTATAATATCTTCATTTTTAGATTGCAGGTCTCAGGTTTATATTTTTAATAAATCAGGAACTTATTTCAGTTATACGCCAGGAAGCAGTTAAACTGAATTTAAAGCCATGAACATTCTATTTCATTCCTTAATTAGTACTCGACATTATTGTAAGCAAAATATTGTTTAGTATATATTTATTACATTATACAGGAGCTTTGTATAAAGTACACTGAAATTGTTCAGTTAAGAAAATAATAAATTTTGCTCAATTTCGTATTTTGTAGTTTATATATTTTTTCTTACTAATATTCGTGGTCGTTTACAATAATGGGCGTTAATAATCATACAAACAAAATATTTTATCTCAAACATGGTATTATAATTTTAGGAGAAATAAATTAACGACATGTTTTAATTAAGATTAGACATACTCATTCTGTTTGGAGTTCGGATTGAAAAATGTAAAAATTAAGTTGGTTCTTCTTGTCCGAAGAAGATCTGTCGGGAAGAGTAGTTGGCGTAAACGAAATAATCGTAACACTGAATGTTTCGGTTGTAACAACGGAATTTAATGTTCGTAAACGTAACTTAAACTTAAACTTTATACGTTACTAATTAATAAACAAAATTTTAAAAAAATCACAGAATTATAGTCTTGGCTGATTAATCGACTTATAGTCCAGTGTCCCAGATGTTGTCCAGCCAAAGAATCCGGAGTTATGGATGTTAAGTACCTATGGGGAGAAAGGGCTGAAAAATTGAACCCATTAAAAAGAGACTGTATCCGTGCAGTTCTGTCCTCTTCTGTTCCCTCCCAAGCATCCCTCGTTGACAAATTGCTATCGGGCATGGTGGAAGCACCGAATGTCCATGCTCCTATTAAATCATTTTGATATTTCGGAGTGTCTGTATTAACGTTTAGAAGTGGACTTATATACATCATCGAACTAAGTTCCGCAGATAGAGATGCAGCCATCCTCATTGCTCCGTCTTGTGATAGGAGTTTTCCCATACTGTCAACCGCATTACACATCAACAGAGCGGATTCAGCATACACCTGTGTTGTAGTCCTAGCTAAGATGTATTGTGTAAAGTTTACTATATGAGCCAAGACTTGAGCCTCTGTATGGTGTTACGTACAGAGACTTCACTCCGTTTCGTTATTTTCATCAAACCTCTCCTCCGTGACATTTGCCCTTTCGAGCGGATGTGGCCGCGGCCCTTCGATAAAGTTTTTACTAAGAAACTAGTTTACTTACTAATCCTAACTATTTTCGTGAGTACCTATCCTATTGAATTATTAAATTAAGAAGACCCACAGCAATACACCTTTACCGCTCGTGGTGTATTGCATAGTAGAAGTTACGAGGCCCCAACTAACGAATCCTAGTGGCAACCCTACGTTAGCCATACGTAGGCGCGTTCACGACATCCAACCTCCTAGTGGCAACCCTTCGTTAACCATACGCTGGCACGTCCACGACAACTTTCCAATCTCCTAGTGGCAACCCTACGTTAGCCTACGTTGGTGGGTCCACGAAAGCACATCCCTGTTAACAAAATTGTCCAAACGATAACTATCCTCGGCAACGCGGCCGAAACAAGCCTCTCGACTCGTAACAATGGTATCTCTTTTTATTTCCAAGGTAAACTGGTATGAATGTGGCATTAGGTATGGTAATGTACTCGTCAATGTGCGATGCTGTTTCGTCCACACACACCAATATAATATTGAGGCAACTCCCAACGTGTACATTGTGTGCTGCAGGTATTGCTGATGGCTGCACGGCTAGTCTATTCTTGAAAGTTTTTGTAGGGTAGTGAAAGTACTTAGACTTCCATACATAATTCGATCGACCTGCCCATACCGTGGTTGGTAAATACATCATAATATATTCAAGAAGCCATGGCATCCCTAACATATGAAAAGTAACTGGTATGGCGGTCCAAGATGAGTCAATGTGGTCGCTCTGAAAGTATACTATGTGTGGGTCTGAGTTGAAATAGTGATCCGCACCTCGCGCAATGTCTACGAATGCCGGTAGTGCAGCCGCCATGACTCTGATATTTTGTGCCTTAATGTCATCTGCATGAAGATTCATTCAATTACTCATTCTAGTAGTTGTATGTTTAAGATAGAACTTTTGAAATAACAGAATTTGTATAAAATTGTTGTGTATAATAATAATAGTTTTTATTTCGCTTATGTAGACGTAATAGGCTTTCAATGTCGTTACTTTTTGTACATAGGACTATTTCTAAGAACTAAGTATAGGAGAAGGAAGAATTATATTTTGGTCGTTATTTTTGTTTTTCTGAATAATGTAATTTTATTTAGCTTCAAAACAAGATTATTCAAATTATCTGTTTTAAGTATTGTATAGAAATGAATTTTTCAATAAAATTGATTTACAATGACGAATCACAAAATGAAGTACATGGTTGTTAAAACAAACAAAAGTTATAAAACATGATAATTTTTAGATGTTTGTTGATGGATTTGTAAATTTGGTATGGTTTTACCACCAACCACCTCTTCCAGTCCATACTCTTCCTCCCCAGCCCCAACCGCTTCTCCATCCACCCCAGCCACCATTTCTCCATCCATAACGCCACGGTGTGGAATATCTTAAACAAATTGTTAATAAGTGCATGAATAAACAAATTCTGTTCTAAATTAAAAGAAAAACTATTAAAATAAATTTTAATTCCAATCATAATTTTTTTTTGCTAAAAGAGTCTACTAAAGTATATGTATTATTTATTTTAAGAGAGTATTAATTGACACGAATTAAAATACGCAGATTTCCTTTTACAATTATTATCATATTTATTGAAATTAAAAACTTCTATGACTTTTTGTTAAATTATTTTATTAAGATTTACCCCCAGCCGTTTGCATCAGCATCTAAATCGTTGACCTTGTTTGCGGGTGGTTCAATTTCCGCTTGAGCGGGTTCATTGTTAGGTTTTTCCTCCAATGTTGCTACCAACACCACCATCAGGAGGAGAAGAGCCTAAGTAAGAAAAACAGAGACAAAAACAATTTTATATATTAATTATTAAAACACATGTATTTTGAAACAGTTTTCAAATTATCGCGCTAAAAGTGCAAACAAAGTTTGCGTTCACGGAGCGGGGAACCATCCCCGCCATGGTGGCGTCACCCTAGCTTCATGTGTTTGAATCGCGTCGCGTTAGAGTTCGAATCATCTTTCTTACAAGCAAACATTCTCGTTATTTATTTGTGCGTTTCCATTTTCATGGAGGCTTTGAGAATTGCTGCGTGAGCTGCTGCTGATCAGACTATAATAAACCCCAGAATTCAAAACCACAGTTAACACACAAAACAAAAAGGTACATTGCCAGGCACATTCACATTAGAGTATTATCAATTCAAACTCGATACAAAACTAGAATTTACTGTAATTTAAAATAAAAATTTACGTTCTTCAACATTCTCTTTAAGGGTGCGTAGGAGACCGAGCAAAACTCCGAGTTGACTTCAGAGACAAGATCTATCTTGATCTATCTACCCTTGTCCCGGAGCTTCCTACTTTTTCCGCAGCTGTCGCTGAAGTCAACTCAATCTTTAAAATTTGTTTCGTTAGTATTGTTGATTTATATTAATAACTTGAACTACATTTATCGACATTTTGTATAACGAAATGAAACAGTATTTTGGTACATTGTAGCACACATTTTTCTCCAAAATGTACTTTTTGTAAAGTACTTTTCCATTACTTTTTACACTTTTTGAAACTTATCCGTGTAGTAAATAGTAGATATCACAAAACAAAATTCGCGTAATACAACTGGGTCGTTCTATCCTAGTAGAACTAATGACGCTTTAGGTCCCAAAAACTCGTCTCTTAATTTTTGAATTGTCCAATAGAAAATTGTATGACTTGAGTAGTTACATTATAATATTTTACTGTAATTATTATTTAATTTTTTAGAGCAATTAAAAAATACTTGTAGAAATGGGTAAAATATCTTTACACAATTATGGAAATGGGAAAACTATTTTTTAATACATTTTAAAATCCCTCTTAAGAAAATATTTGATTAATTTCGGTTAGTAGAAATCTTGGGCGCTCTAAAAAAGAACAATAATAATTTCTTTTAATAATTTTATCTGAAATATACAACAAAATTTTAATTATTCTGTGAAGTTCTAAATTTTTCTTAATTTTATATCAAACAACTAATTTACTATTCATACAGGCTATGCTGCAAATTTGTCCCTGGACAAAACTATATTTCATACGTGGAATTTTTCAAATATGGCGGTCGTAGGATGGTTATATATATTATATGTAATCGCGTTTTCCATATTTTCAATATATTTCCTTGTTCGATTTTCTAAGTTTGAATATTTATATTATTGTACAGTTCATTTAATCCACAATTTTCAAGATCGAATGCCTAAGAAATAGTTAGCTTGTCTAACATTTCATAGTCGTTTTAACAGCATAAAAATAAATAATATTAAAAGGAATGGCAGGATAAATACATTTTCACAATAATAACATTTCGTTCTAATAAAATATTTAAGAAAAGAAAAAGGCTTCACGACGTTATTACGTTCAGATTATTTAAACAAACACAAACTCACCAAGTGCACTGGTCGTAGCATGGTGACTGTGAAAACTGAGATCTGATCGGTCGGGATGGGGTTTATATACGCGTCTTCAAGCACAAAAAATGACAAAGAAGCGCCGAGACCACGCAGCTTAAGAATCAATTGGAATAACAACAACAAAAAAACAGATAAAGGAATAAAATTTGGAAATTCTATATGGGCAGCTAAACAACATTTATGAAACATTTAGCGAACATTCAAATCACTTTTTACTTGCAATATTTCCTAATTTAATTAAAATTTATTTCTTTAAGTTCTCAAACACAATTAAATCGTTTTCTATTCTTCGTATAACAAATTTTGTGCATGCCATATTGTCCTGAACGCATGCCCCACAGTAGACAAGTTAGTTAGGTCTATTATATGCCACAAAAAAATTGTTTAAAGATTATTCCAATACAAATTGAAAATTAAGGTGTGATTTTAATGTTGGTTACATTTTATTTATTTCATTATTTAATTTCTTTTTAAATAGTGTCCATTATACTTATACACAGTCCGAGGTACTTGAAACAGCATACCTAAATTACTCGTTTATAGCTATTAAAGACATTAAATATTAAAAAAAAACATCTGTTTTTGTTTTTAGTGGAAGCCTCAAATACATTTCAAAGTTGTTGGAGACAAGTAGAAGACTCTTGAGTACCACGTCGTAGACTAGTAATTTACTAAAAGTACTTAAATCAGTTATATTAACAGAATCGATTAAAGAACAAAATTTGGTAATTTTATATAGCCTGCTCGATACATATTCATCATACATATTTAACCAACATTCAAAGTTGGTTAAATATGTATGATGAATATGTATCCTTTCCACTTGGAATATTTCTATTTCGTAATTTAATAAGCAATTATTTTTTAAACGATGTTTAAAAATACTTTGCTTATTTCATTATTTCAGTTCTTTTTAAACACAGTTCATTATGTATATATAAGGGGCAAGATACTTAAAATAACATATCTGAATTGTTGCTCATAGGTCATTACATTTGCTTTACGAATTTTCATGAAAGGACAAATAAACACACGTACTCTTTCACTGAGAAGAAGTTGGTAACTTTGAAATGCCCTTGAGGCTGGCACATGAAGCCACAGGAATCGTAACGCGTGATGCACTTCTCGACATATATACGTGCATCTTTGTTGTCTGTAAAAATAGAGTAATTCAGGTGTGCAGTTTCAAGAGCTTTGTCCTGTGTATCCGTGAGGTATGTGTCCATAGGCATGTACAGGGTGTCCCAATAATGTTGTAACATTGAAAGGGGTGGTTCGGGAGGTGATTTGGAACAACTTTTTCCTTAGCGAAAATGTTGTTCGAGCCTTCGTTAAGGAGATATTAACGGAAAACGTCGACCAATCAGAGGGCGCGTATACCGATGGAGCAGCCGCGGTAGCGACATCTACGCGCTGAGCGGCCGCGTCAATGTCCTTCGATGCACGTCGAGTTACTTGTTCACGTACGAGCGCGGCCGCTCAGCGCGTAGCCTTCGCTACCGCGGCCGCTCTAACGGCATACGCGCGCTCTGATTGGTCGTCGTTTTCTATTAATATCTCCTCTTAACGAAACCTCAGACAACATTTTCGCTAAGGAAAAAGTTGTTTCAAATCACCTTCCGAATCACCTCTTTCAAGGTGTTACAACATTTTTGGGACACCCTGTATACATATACATATATACATGTACGTGTAAATAAATGTTTACTAATTTATATGGGATTTCGAACGCGACGTAGATAATGGGAAATACTAGTTTCATTTAATATAACATTATTCCAATTAATTTGGAACAAAGCAGGGGTCAATATATTTAAACGAATACGCGTCAGTTTTCAAGGTAGGCCAGTTACATTCCAGGTCTCTTAAAACACAACTGGTTTGCGTTTTTCTGAGGGCAGAGATAAATATCGTCATCCTCTTTTTTTATCAGCGTGCTAGCACTGCCAGATTCTGATTTTGCATAAAATATACTCTGGATTCCAAGTAATTTATTGCTTCCGAACGTTCGGCCCACATTTTAAAATCGAGGGAAAATAAAGACATATTTGAAATGGGGGATTGAGAATATTTTTAATTTCAATTAACAATATATATATATATATATTGTTAATTGAAATATATACAATATATATACAATATATATATTGTTAATTACTGTAACAAATGATTAGGTGATTTCGTTTTTGACGTGTAGCTTATAAAGTATCTAAATCGAATTAAGTATTTCTAGAATGTTTGTTTCGTCGTATCTCGAGAACGTATTCCAATAAATTTTTTTTATAGACGATTTTACATCTCGAAGGATGGGCTACTTTTTTCTATTTCTTTTTTGTTTTGAGAGAATAACTGCAAGAATTTATTTGTTTGTGCTCGTGCAAAAATGACGCACAGTCTTGTTTAGAACGAAGCATTTTCTGTTCCTAAATATATTATTTCAAAATTAATGAAAGTTATATGTACTTTATTATTATTTTATAACAAAAAATCGAACGAGTATTATAATTTACGTGAAACGGTCCTATATGACCTAATAAAAGTCATAGAGGGGTCACACACCGAAAGATACTTAGAAGATACAAGATTAGGACTACGGGTTAACCCAACCTGCTTTAGGTGCGGGGAGGAATATGAAACCCCGCTGCATGTGATAAGACGGTGCAAGGAGCTAGAGGACACCAGATTAGAGATTTTCAGGGCCCAACACCTGGAATCTACTAATTTAGTCGAGTTAGGCGTTGGCAGATTATTACGTTTTGCGAATGAGGCCGGCCTATCTCCATCTCACATAGCCAAATAGTTATCATAGTTTGTTCGTCCTAAGTAAATATAGAAAATTTCTGAGTTCTACAAAGTTAATCAAAATTACGTACATTTTAATCGTGACTTTAACGGGAAAAGAACATTTTATTACTTTTATTAGAAAAGTGATGAAAAAAAATATATATGAAATAAGTAAACATAGAAAAGTTAATTTTTATGTGACAGAATCACGAATTATTATGTAGTAAAAGTGGGGAAAAAGAAACGAAGTGTAGAATGTAAAAGATTATATTTTAGATCAAAAATATAATCCTTAGAGCTTACTTTAAGTATCCAAGATATAATTATTAGAAACCTTGAGTTAAAGTACATTTTACAGTTACAGTTACAAGTTATAACTGTAACACTTATAACTCGTGTGAGTATAAAGTTGCCTACAGTTAGGAGCCTTTCAATTGGGAGTTGGAAGGGGAAAATAATACGTAATTACAATTTACTTTGAATATAGCATTGTTTATTTGCCGGTATCATCTTAACCAGATCATTACGAACAAATAATAATGATTTAAAAGTATCTTAAATTGAGGTTATGTAATGTAACTTTACTTATTTATTACATTACTAAGTACTAAGATATTTTAACCCTACTACTGATAAATAATTAGTACGTCAAAGTAATGTACGAAAAGTTAAGTTAAGGTGTAGCAACCCATTCTGGCCAATTTTGAATTTGTCCCATGAGTTCAAGTCCAGGACTTATAATGTTCACAACTTGTCTGGCTCCGATTACACGAACATTTTCTCTAAGTATTCCTTGTGATTTGCCGCAAAGAATCAATTTGTGTGCTGCTTCCATCATCTTGTCGCTTGCAAGTTTTTCTAAAATTAAAAAAAATTATTGAACAGAGTAGAGTAACCTAAAATAAGAACCAACTTTAAATATTTTATGAAATACCATGAAAATTTCCTATGAAGGCAATTCCAATGGACCTTTTATTATATCCATAAGTATGAGCTCCTTCTTGGTTCCATCCAGCACCTTCATATATGTTTCCATCGCCACCAATTAAGAATCTGTTTAATGAATTAAGAAAATATATCGTTTTGTATATTTATAATTCATAAATTTACTGAAAGATTTTTTTAAATTAAATTGGCATAATAGTTGAGTTATTAATCATTGATTACTTTTAATGTATTACTATTTAAATTGTGGTACAAATAGTATTATGCTCTATCCCAGGAAATAATACATGTGTTTCTTTTTTATACTATATATCACAAAAGATACTTAAGAATATCCAATGTCAGTCCATCCAAGATCATCCATATGATAAGAGGCAATAGCTTGAACTCTCGCGCTACATGTAGTCTTGGTGTTACATTCTGGAGTAGCTGTATGATGAATTACAACGTAAGGAATTGGAAGAATCAAGTAATTCACATCTGTTGTTCCTCTCCCACCCCATATGCTCCGTCTAATTATTGTAGGGCAATTTTCAACTGTAGCTGCAAATCGTGAAAGTGACTTTAACAATAGTGAAGCTAATAGTTTACATGCATAAATTATAATATAATAAATAATTTATAATAAGTGCATTGTAAATTTTAAATGACTCTGTATGCATAAACATTAATATTTTGTACTTTAGAGAATGGATAACCAAATTTTATCTTATATAAGGTGTTCCATCACAATGTTTATGTTGCTTTTAATGAAAAAGGAAAATATTCTCAAAAAGACGTTATTTTCTTTAACAACTATAGCTAAAATTAATTTTGAATTCATAATCTATAACTCGAAAACCATTATCAATAAGTAATGAACACATATAACAATGGACATGAAGACAGCATAAAATGGACAATGATATTTAACAATGGTTACTACTAAATAATTTTATTGTATTTGGAGCTATTTAATATCTTACCAGCAATGCAGATATGAAGAATAAAGAGAATAATGGTAAACATCTTCCCTTCCATTTTTAAAAAATTGAAGTATGTAATAATATTATAATATTATTTAAAATAATACTCAATATTGACAGATATTTGCAATAAAATATATGATAATTATACACTTAATAAAGTATTGAATTATTAATTGTTGAAATAGATAGATAACTCAGCAAATGGAGTTCATGGTCGATCACCTTTAATCTCTATCTATATTTTTTTTTTATGAAAACAAAATAAAATGAATTTTTTCAAGAAAAAATGTACGTATGTATTGCATATTATAACTAAATATTTAATATAATAGATTCTGTGGTTAAATAACATACCAAACATAATATGAATAAATATAATTTAAAAATAAACATTTCTCTCTTATAATGTTTCATACTTCCATGTATCGATTTTTTTTAATTATGAATTTAAATGCTAGTTTTATATGTTAAAGTGTGTATACTGAAATTATGTTTTAGTTTACATACTTCAATATAATTATTAATGAAACTTTAGGTATTTAATTCAAGTAATCATCAGTTAAACCAATCGTAAACAGTTTTCTTTATTATACAATTCGATTATACAGTAATTAGGCTGAAGACATTTTGTACATAACAATTTTTAAATGAATACAAATGTAATAGTTTTGTCTTAGAACAATATTAACTTTAGACAAACTTCTGTAAGCGTACAAATTTGAATTATTGTAAAAGATAAATCTTTATGAAATATGCAAATAATTTGTATACAAAATATATGTAACTATGGTGATTTGAATAAATTAAATATAACTGACATAACCAAATGCTACAACCTATATAATAGAGTAGCGTTTTCAAAATTATATTTTATGAAAAATTGTAATCAAAAATTTAAAAAGATGTAGTTAATTAAATAAGTGTTATATATTTATAGTGTTCAAAACTTATGTATCAGTAAAATTTATAACATTATTTTTATCGCCTTTTGGCGGATTTAGAACAAACTTTATGAAAGTTACTATATCATATCACTAGATAAATCACTAGTTTTTAAAACCATTATCAGCACCCTCACTGTGATGAAAATGATAATACTTCATCGTTTGTCGACATAACCTTAGCAAATGTTATTTCTCTCTTAAATATAAATATTTACCTTCGTACGCGTTACCATCCTGGATATTATAAAAAATGTCGATTGAAATTGAATCTGCTGAGTAATTACTTTATATTTATAAATAAAATTAGTTATATTAATTCTCATTAGTCACATTGTACCATTTGTTTTCAGTGTAATTCGTTTAATACAACAGTATCTCAAAGAATCGAATCTCGTTAAAACATTACAAACATTACAGGTAATTTTTAGCAATTTGTATGTATATAACTGTTGAATTAGAAATAGTATGTAATGTTTGTTTTGTTTTATAATTAAAATCAATCAATGTTTATATTTAAAGGAAGAGACAGGGGTGTCGTTGAATACAGTGGACAGTGTAGATGGTTTTGTAGCGGATATAAATAATGGACATTGGGATACTGTATTAAAGGCTATACAATCATTAAAATTACCAGATAAAAAGCTTATCGATTTGTATGAACAGGTTTGCTATTGTATTTACAAAATATGTACCATGATAAGAATTTACGCAAAGTAATATATTTTACTTTTTAAAATTTGTTCAGATTTCATGGTATATTATACCTCTAATGGTTTGTAGGTCGTTTTGGAATTAATTGAATTACGAGAATTAGGTGCAGCCCGTTCATTATTGCGTCAAACAGACCCCATGATTATGATGAAACAACAAGAACCTGAAAGATATATTCATTTAGAAAATTTACTTGCACGCTCATATTTTGACCCTCGCGAAGCATATCCTGATGGAAGCACAAAGGAAAAGCGAAGGGCTTATATAGCTACAGCTCTTGCCGGTGAAGTGTCTGTAGTACCTTCTAGTAGGTTACTTGCGCTATTAGGACAGGCATTAAAATGGCAACAACATCAGGGTTTATTGCCACCTGGTACTACGATAGATTTGTTTAGAGGAAAAGCAGCAGTGCGAGATCAGGAAGATGAGAAATATCCTACACAACTTTCGAAACAAATTAAATTTGGACAAAAGTCGCATGTAGAATGTGCACGTTTCTCGCCGGATGGTCAATATTTAGTTACCGGTTCTGTAGATGGATTTATCGAAGTCTGGAATTTTACAACTGGTAAAATTAGGAAAGATCTAAAATATCAAGCTCAAGATAATTTTATGATGATGGAACAAGCAGTATTATCGATGGCTTTTAGCCGTGACAGTGAAATGTTAGCTGGTGGTGGACAAGATGGAAAAATAAAAGTGTGGAGAGTACAAAGTGGACAATGTTTGAGAAGATTTGAGAAAGCACATTCAAAAGGCGTTACATGTCTTCAGTTTAGTAGAGATAATAGTCAAATTCTGTCCACATCGTTTGATACCACTATACGGTATGTGAAAATAATAATTACAATAAAGATCTGTTCTCATCAGTGTTATATTATACGCCACATTTATAACATAGGATACATGGACTTAAATCTGGAAAAACGTTAAAAGAATTTCGAGGGCATGCTTCTTTTGTAAACGAAGTAGTCTTTGCACCAGATGGACATAATATAATAAGGTACACACAGTTACGAATTTAATGTTTGAATAATTTCATTTTAGAAGCCTGTATTAAATTTGTTAATTATATTGATTAGCGCATCTTCGGATGGGACTGTAAAAGTTTGGAGTTTGAAAACAACAGAATGCATAGGCACGTATAAATCTTTAGGAGCCGCAGATTTAACTGTAAATAGTATACATCTTCTGCCTCGCAATCCTGAACATTTCGTCGTGTGTAATCGTTCAAATACAGTCGTTATTATGAATATGCAAGGACAAATTGTAAGATCGTTTTCTAGCGGTAAACGAGAGGGAGGTGACTTTGTGTGTACAGTAGTAAGTCCACGCGGTGAATTTATTTACTGCGTTGGCGAAGATCTCGTGCTTTATTGTTTTTCTACATCATCAGGAAAACTTGAAAGAACTCTTAATGTAAGAATTTCATATTTGTACACGTTATGTTCAACTAATTTTTAATTTAAAAGTTATTAAAAATTGTTTTCATTCGCATACTAATATAAAACGAATTGTAAGTGAAACAAATATTGTTTCCAAGCGATTCTATTCTTTGTATGTAGAACAATTTACTCTATATCGTTTTGGTGTTATTGTATAGTTTGTATGTTTCAGATACATGAGAAAGATGTAATAGGTTTGACGCATCATCCTCACCAGAACCTTTTATGTTCTTATAGCGAAGATGGTCTTCTAAAATTGTGGAAACCATAAGACTGTTAAAAAAAAAAATCAATTCAAGCTCAAATGCTTTTCTGTAACACATGTAACAATATTTATTTTGTAATACAATTCTTATATGTTCTATGTTTAATCATCTCCAATCATAAAAAGTAATTTTTATCCATAATCTTATAACAACAATTTTATCATGTAAAATTTTTATTATGATGTAATAAACCTGTGGTACCGATAACATTTACTTCACTGCACTATCTGGAACAGTTTATTTAGCAATGATTGTTTAGTGGAAATTATCGAATTACTTATTCACTGGAAGAATATTTAACTCCGGATTTATTTTCCCTGATTATTTAAACCTAATCAAATGTTATGGTCTCCAGCGCGGTGTTGAAGGTGTCTGGGTAGATACGCACATGTATATGTAAGATAAAGGGTGTAGGATGCTGGGATGGGTGGCTGGCTTGGTACCTGAGTGTTATAGATGGTAATAAGTCTGTAGATATCTCTCGTCACGTAGTACGAGAAACCCATGGGTGTTGCATGGATGTTGTGGTAATTGGGTTTGAGTAAATAAGCAATTATTATATTTTGGTTTGGCAAATATTATAATAATGGGCTAGAGGGGTTAACCGGGTTATCTCGAATACGATCATCGGCACAGGCGTTTTAGAGAGCGCCAAAACCGGCACCAGGCTGCCGCTTATTTTTGTTCATTTTTCAACGTAGCTGCTTGGTCGAGAAAGACTTCGATAATAACTTTACAAAACTACATAAAGTTTTTAGATGGGATTAGAACAAAATTAAGCGATAGAACTTATTCGAATCTGAATTACGTGATGTCTTAAATTGTTTATTATTTAAATTTCTAAAACGTCGCTTTGTTAAAAATGTATTAATTTTTTTTTAAATTACTATGTATTACTAAATTGTGCCAGCACAAATTGTATCGGTAAAATTATATTTTCGCCTAAGTGTTCTAAAATGTTTATACGGTTGTTCGACGTAATTCAATGATTACGTTCAACACCGCTATTCATCGAAAATAAGCGCATACATGTACATAATGTGTATTCTCAAACAAATGGACCGGAAGACCCATGGCTAATGCGACTTTAACGACATTCGATCTTTTTCACTTTGTCCCAGTTTCCTGTCGGCTTTTGGTTTAGTTAGACGTTCAATTATCGGTCCATTTGTCGATTTCTCTTCTTGATACAGCCACCGAAATGAGGACGCTCGTTTACATACATTGTGGCAAGGTACCACTTATTTTATGAGGTACTTTCACGCCAAATTGATTACCTTTTGCACTTCACTTTAGGGACATTGATAAACAAGCAAATACATGCGTTTTATTTTCATTCTTGTTCTTAATATATCAAAATGACAATGTGAATCAACCGGTTATATATATTTGTTGGCATTTTATATCATATTTCAATATACATTAATGTATACGTATATACATTAATTTATTCTTAATATCTTTCTTTTATAATTAATATATTCATTTGATTCGTTTTATATGTATGAACGAATTTTATTAAAATTATTTCATGTATATATGATAATGATTTGAATTTTTAAAATTTATTTACACATGCGCACACACATATATATATTAATTAAAAATAATTATATAATAATTTGATATGAAGTTTAAATTACATTTCAACATACAAACAGGATTTTGATGAAACTAAAGACTGTTAGTTTAACATTTGATTTAAAAAATAGTAAGATAAAATTTCAAGTAGTAAAATGTTCATTCCTTAAATAAATAAGTCCATATGTATTATATCCAGAAAATTGATTTATGATATATTTTAATTAATGATAATTAAATAATTAAACGTCATATATGGTACATGTAACTTCGAATTGTATGATATATGCAACATTAAAAAACACAGGTACACTGTCAATTTATGGTGTTGTATGTTTCTCTTAATTTTTAGAACTACTACATGTTGCTTCACCTTTCTTAAAAAACACATTTCAGAGATTCACATTTCTTAGCTGTATTTTGTAATGTATTATAATCTTAAATGTTTATATTTTGTTTACTTCTTCGACAGAATATTTGATAGAACTAATCCTTTATTTAATCTTATATATTTCATTCTAACGCACTAGTGATAATTATGTTCCATAAATAGCATATTTTCGAAAGAATCGACCATTGACGAGTACGCACCTATTATTCAAAAAAATCAGATGCCCCTACTTAATTATAATCGTTTAGAATACCTGCTTTAATAGTATAGTTTGGACATCGCGAGCGTTGGAAAAAATTGTTACTCGAATATAAGCATCATCGTAGAGTTACTGAGAATTCATTCACGTGAAAGTTGTCATTTGGCGAAGGTACGCGTAATTTATCATCGTACATTGTCACTATCGTACGGTATTTTTTGACGAAATATATCTTCGGAGGACAGTAATAATTAAACTTAATAGTCTCGAAACCTGTTGCGAGGAAGGAACTTCGAATGGTTGCTTTTTGAACGAAGCTGAAGGGACATGCGCTCGAGTAATTTTACTTCCCTTCCGCCGACCTCGTACGAGTTCTCTCAAGCCTTATTAAATACATATACAAATAAAACGGTAAAACGCCTCGCCACATTCGTAATTCAATAACAGTGTTACGTGTAATTACTTCCGCGAGAAGAAGTAATTAAACGAATAAACCGAATGCGATTGCAAGGTGTCTACGTGTTAAAGATGACACTTCGTCTAGCCTGCGGATGTTTATGCAAATTCATTTATTTTTTTGTTAGGGGAAATGTATATTTTGTTTACATATTTTGATCCCTTTCGCAATCCTGCTTAGGAAAGTGTCAGGATAAAGTGGTAACAAAATTAATAATTTGAGCATCTTCTTCATTACAGACTATTGCTTAAAATATCTCTCAAATTTAACATTTTTTTTACCAGTGGCTTCAACTATAAACTTCTTTAAGAGAGAAACTTTCTGATGTCATTTTAAGCTGATCCTTAGTTAAAAAGTAAATTCTAGAAGACTTTTAAACTTATAGTATATTTATTACTACAGGTTGCCGAAGATTAACTCGAATAAATATCAATTGATCTATTCAACACTCATGCAAAATTTAAATCTGTCGCATAAGAAACATGAAGAAGGAACCAATCTAAACTTTTCTAATAATATTCGGTATTAAGTGTTCCAACTAATATTCGATGTTTGATCTAACAATCAGAAGCTTTCTACAAGGAGCAAGAAG
>NW_026533254.1:2986257-2993739 GCF_026225885.1 Hylaeus anthracinus
CTTTCTACAAGGAGCAAGAAGAAGGAACAGATTTAAACTTTTCTATTATCATCAGTATTAATTTTCCAACTAATACTCGATGTTCGATTTAACAAGCTTTCCACAAGGAGCAAGAAGAAGAAACAAATTTAAACTCTGTTAATACCATCAGTATTAATTTTCCAACTAATATTCAATGTTTGAGAAGCTTTCCATGATTCTGTTAAATAAAAGAACCTAAAAACATGAAGAAGATGCAGTAGATTGGATGACACGGGTCCATCCGAAATAAGAGAGTTTTTGTATTTCCAGAAGATTTCCAATTTCGCGATCATAATTTGTTAATAATTGGACATTGTTTGTGTCTAGGGTGGAAGAGATTCCTCTCGCTAGCCAACTGGTCCCAGGTGTGTACACGGGGAGCGTGGCGGACGCGTGCTTCTCCCCTCTTCAAACTCCGCTTGCAGCCGAATGCAGTTGGTCTTACTCGTTTTTTTTTTCGTTCTGCATGCTTTCCTGTTTATGAACGTACATACGTATATATACATAATCCGTTGAATGGGATATAAATGAACTTAACAAATTTTAATTGTATTTCAATGTACAAATATAAATATAATATACATGAAAATACTCATATATGTATGTTACAACGAATCAAGTAAATATATTAATTATACAAGGAAAGTATCAAGAATAAATGAATGTACATATACGTATACATTTATTATGACGAATCCAATAGTGTATCGGTTACAGAACGAATATATCAATTATAAAACAATGTACGTACACATACATGTATGCATCACATATATATATAAAATATGCATATATTTGTAATTTGAAATGTGACTTAAACATTTTGAATTCATTCATACAAAGACACACACACATTCACGTATAACAATTGCATTTTTATTTGCTTACCGTAAATAATATAGTTTTCAAAGGTTGCACAAAATTCGCATCTAGACTTTGTACCATCACCCCAATTGAAGCCCAACAGAGCGATTATCGAGGAAAGTAAGGGGAATTAGTACGGGACGATTCGACGCAGAGAAATGCAAAAAAGTTCTTTTTCCTTCTTTTTTTACATTACGAGATTTGCATTCCGGAAAGGTGGTAATTATTCGTAACGGAATAACGCAATTATCAAATTGACCCTCGCACCCTCACATAATTACTCGTGACTTCACGATTTAAGTGGATAATCATTGGGAATTGGCGAACTGTTCACCGAACGCTGAAATTTAGCAAGCGTCAGAATGTGGGGCGCCAGGTCGTCAATTCGCAACGTGTAATTTGCGTTGCGCGTACGCATACACCACACGTGTATTAACTCCAGCCTTTAACCGTCTATTTTGAATTACTTTGCGAATCGTCCGCGACAAAGGATCGTTCCCTTTTTTGAATCCAACGGTTCGTCGATCCTTCAAACGAATCTCGTTGATTGATAATTATCAGCATTGCATTAATATGAAACATATAGGATTCAATAAAAGATTATTACTGTAAAATATTCTGTTGAAGGTATTAACTTTTTTCATTTTAATTAAACTATTTAACGTTGCAAATTCCTCTTAGAGCAACATGTAACATATCGTGTTAAACCTATAGCTTTAGTCATGGCTCTATATGTAACTAATTATTCCTGTTTCTTTTTAAAAAATTAGAGTGTTTTCGCACGATTTGAATTCGTGAAATTGTAGTTGGATAATCTTTGGTTGATTTAGTTTCCTTTTTTGTATTTGTTTGGACTTTTATACATATTTATAAATATGTAGGAACACGACGAATGGCATGAAAGAAGGCAATACTTTTAAATAGAGTAACTGTACTTCTACAATGAGAAAATTAACCTTTTGCACTCGAGACCTTTTTTTCTGGTATCTACCAGCAGCTCGAGATGTTTCTTAGCATTCTATTGCCATGAATTCTAAGCTATCTAGATTTGAGAATAAGGTCACCTTTACCGCACTGACAATCATTTTATTGAGATTTTGAGCTCCAAAGAAATTAAACCTAAAGAAACATAAGGTATTGTAGATTTGCTGCGTGAAATCTAATGGTAACTGAGAGTCACCTCTCGAGTGCAAAGGGTTAACACCTACTTCGTTATTTTGTAACTGTTTTCTCCTTATTTTATTACATACATTACATTTTAATATTTTTTACATAAACTAAAGGAAGTCGATCTCTCCGTTCAATTTCTTCCCATGAAAAATATTTAAAACTCATTTTTCTCTAAACATGCCTCCGTCGATTTCGTTTTTCCTATCCCAAAGGCTGTAATTGTTTATTCTTGATCTTTCTAAATATCCATTCTTAAATGTTTTACTTCCTGCGAATGAAAGGTTCTCGAGATATTATCGGCATTGTTCGAGGACGAGTCGAACGGTATAATAAAATTTCACCTATGTTTTGTGCAGGAAATTACCGGCGTCAATGCAACGGCTATTAAGCTAGACAGGGCGGCAGCCACAACAGTAGGAGATTCAAAAATGAAACTTTACTCCCTGATCGGAGAGCCACTCGATCACACAGGAGGGTGCCACATTGTTAAGGTACAACCACCACTCTCTCCTTTTTCTTTACTTCTTTCACCCCCTGGTAATCTTTTCCTCTAGTTCGGATGAACTGTTGTTTTACGAGGACTCTTTAGTTCGGCTCGAGGTTCATTATGTTGCCAGGCTCAATACGCTGGATTGTTTTCAGACAGAGACCGCGCGATTGTTTCGTTTTTCTTTGGCTTTATTCTATCCGATGTCTTTTAATTTGCCGACGGTCGAGAGTCGATTCTACTGTAACTAATATTTTTTAATATCCTCAGCGCAAGGCAGGAATTGAACAGAAAGATCTACTTTTAATTTTGATTTATGTAAAAAGTAACAAAATGGAGTAGGCGTTAATCTTTTCATTACAGAAGTACAGTTCCAAAATATTGCCTTTTTTCCCATGTCATTCGTGTATCGATACAATTACAAATACGTATAATGGTCAAAATAAAAGCCACAGATCTTCCTCGTTTCACTTTCAACTGACAGTATCTTTTGCTTTATACGTAAAAATTTTATTAAATAAAAATGTGGTCTCCTTATGTAAATAATTAGTTAATAAATTACTAATTACATGGAGTCACATTTACGTATGATCTACATATTTGGTTAATTCAAAACCAAATATGGTACATGTTTAATATCGCTCTTGGTGTCACGTGGAATGTTTTAAGGTAATCTTACATTTCCCTTTTTCTTTTCCTTTCTTTTTGTAAACAGCATATGAAAGCATGTGAGAAAAGATGTCGCTTTAAATTTCTAAGGATACGTAGCTTCACTTCTTCCGAAGGTCTGGGTCCCTTTCTCCTACCTAACAGCTCTGTGATTTATTATTTTTAGACGATAAAAGTAATCCACTCCGTAAACTAAGGGCAAGAGGAGGTCCTGAGATTATTCCAACAACTTTCATCGGACGTGTAAAATTTGCTGACTCCTTTAACTTAACGCAAGGATTCTTACCTGTCTCAATTTTGACTGAAATCTCCGTTCGAGTCCTGCATCCGCGGCACCACCTCCTCGTTTCAAAGGATGCTTCGCCAGTCCTAATTACTAAGCTACCGATGTTCCGCCATCTACTATCAATTTTCGAAAAAGAAGTAGGTTTGTAGGCTCGAAAGAGAGTCCTTGGAAATCTTTCAATTATCGTTTCCGGTCTCGTTCGACTTCATTCAAGGAAGTTATTTGGAGAAGATTTATTCATAGGTGACATTTTGCAAAAATGATTTTGAACCTCAAATGGAATTTTGTTTAAGTTGTCTAAAATTAAATAGAGCATGTAGGTATATACTGATTATGGATTTATGGTGTTGCTTCAGTAATTAGTAAATTATTTAACCTTGCTATATATTAATTTTATAGGAAATTGTTTTATATTTTAAATTACTTGCAAAAGATAAAAAAGGGGTAATTGTATGAAATACTGAATTCGATTAACTACTGAATGATATTTAGTAAAGGTTCTTATAAAAAAGGAATGACGTTTTGATTATGATATATTCGCGGGCAACTCGAGAAGAAAATAATGTTGCATATTTACAATAAATATAATTGAGATATGAATTATGTAATACGTAAATTGGTTTATAGAGATTTAATTGAAAAAAACATATTTGACACAATTTATGAGACACAAAAATGGTCATGCGTGCATAAATTTTTCTATGAGCAATCGGATTATTACTTAACATTTTTAATTCATAAATTCTCTTCTTCATCTGGATGAAATGAATGAAGAGTTGCTCTTTAACTTTTGTTTCGTTGCAACAGATTTTTGAGCGCTGCGGGTGTAAATTGTCCTCTTGAGCCATAATACAAATCGTCTGGAGAGGTCCAGACCACCATGATTTCAAGGCTATTTTTACTGTGGGTAGTTCGAGTCTTCTGAAAATCAATTTTTTCCCTGTGGCGTCAATTAACGGGAGTTTCCACAACTTCGAGGTAGGTCTGGCAGTGCACAGTAGTTTCACTCTTTGGAAAAGTTAATCGGTCTTTCCTTCTTCCTGCTTCCTTTCGCCTCATCGCCAACATTTATTTATGAAATAAAAAACTCGAATAAATGTGAACCTTTCAATTTATTCTCTTATTTTAAACACTAATTTCTTTCTTATAAATGTTAATGTACGATTGACGAGAAAATGTTTTCGTGATTAAATTTGCAGTGGTGAGTACAATTTAGAGAAAAATATTCTGGATACTGTTTTAAGTGAATAAATGAAATAGTTCAAAATAAAGCCATTTTCAGTGTTCTTTAAATAAGAACAACTACTTTTAAAAATTATTTTAAAAATCTATATCTTTCTACTTAACAAATTGGAATAAATGGAATATTTCAAAATAAAAATCCAGCATTTTCAGCATCCTTTGAATAAGTTACTATTCTTAAATATTATTTTAAAACCCTACTTGAACGACTCAACAAATTGGAATCCTCAGAGGCTGTAGCTATGTTTGATTGTTTATCAACTGTAAGGTACCAGAGTTATAAGGGGCCTGTGGTCCACAACAGACTACTGGCATCACTAATAGGAGAATTATCATGATTCATTTATTATCTAACCAAATGCAAATGCAAAGTAATGTAAAGCAAGATTTAAATGAATGCAAAGAATGAACAAATGCAAATCGAGTGACTTGGCACTCATATAAATAAAACTCACTCATTCATTCAACAAATTGGAATAAATGAAATATTTCAAAATAAAGTTCCACTATTTTCAGTACCCTTAAAGTAAATTACTATTTTGAAATACTATTTTAAAAACTTAGTTTAACAACACAACAGGTTGGAATAAAGTTTGAAAATAAAGCTCCACTAATTTCAACGACGTTCAAATAAAATACAGTTAAATACTGTTTTATAACGCTACTTCACAAGTAGCCCATCTTTTGAATCGTAATTACTCCCTGCAGAAGAATATCTTATGACGTCAAATTAGAACCTAAACGCGTTGGGGTGCCCTACAGAGGTATCAAATCGCGACGAATAGGATTAGTATTAGCGTCGTTTGCTAGGTATTAGGTCGGTGAGAGGACAAGAATATGTTTTAATTCAACACATCGTTTCCGTCGTCTCGGCTCGTTATTCGCGCGTATATTTTATGAGATTAGGGCGTCGTCGAAAAGTTCTCCTAACTGGCCACGTTTTGTGCGCTTTTTAACACCGTCGCAACGATTATGCGTTAGTTTGTCCAAAAAACGAGAAAAAGAGGTGAAACGGAGGAGTCGACAGCATGGACAGTCCAACCAAACCGCGCATAAGCCGATTACGCTCCTCTGATCGAATCGAATGAAAGACCGAGCTAGAAATTGCGAGGACATCCGCGAAACTTCCGTCGCATTATGTCATCGTTATTCCCCTAGCACAAAAAACTATTCACGGGCAACTTCGATTCTTACGGATTCTCATTTGTTCGATTTTTTCGTCTGTCGTATTAGGCGAAATGAGAAATGAGACTGGAAAGTTGCGGGCATGACGATATCCTCAGGAATTAGTGTAACGAACAATGAACGTATTCGCCTCTCGGTGTTATTAAACATTACGAACGAGCAATTTTGCAGAGATTGGTGAAATTTTATTTGAAATTTTGAATGATTATTAATAAATATTGTATTTTACAGTATGTAATAATGTAAAACAATATTTACTTATATTTATTTTATTTATTTAACCATGTTGCACAAACAGTGACAGATACAATAAGTACTCTGAAGAGATGTATATGCCTCTGGATGTTATCTGATACAAACTAAAAACTGATAGTAACCAAAAATTAAGTCTATTTGATACCGATCATTTCAATATTGCAGTTGCATCTCCATGAAAAAAATTGAAGTATCACACGTAAGGTGCAATACTTCAATTCCTTACTTATATCATTATTTTTTCTTCGTAGTTTTTTGTTTGCAACATTTTGAGACCAGTTGGCATATTATTGTAATATATTAACACTATCCAGTTATGATTTCTTTTACCTGTCTCTTTTTTTTTTTAACAGTAGTATTTAACAGTAGTAAGGCTTTATTTCGAAATGCTTCATTTATTCCAATTTGTTGAGTCGTTTAAGTAGCTTTTTAAAATAGTCTTTGTTTTAAAGGTGTTTAGCTTGAAATATTGCGTTTTACTCTTTTTTAATATAACAATACTATTATATTTTAAGGCTGTTGAAAATAGTGGGACCTTATTTTGAATTATTTCATTTATTCCAATTTCTTTAGACTATTATATTTTAAATGAATCGTGTAACCATGTAGTTTTTAGACAAGACGATTCAAGAAGTAGATTTTTTATCGTTTCTAAAATATAATTCATATTTTTCTTTACGTTTTCTTGTCTTCTTTTTGGCAATCTACTAAATTACCTTGTTTCAGTCGGTTCTTATTCACCGCTGCAGGACGTCAAGTTCTGAAAAAGTGCCTTGACCCATTCACTATTATTAATTAGGGGCTCTTGCCATTGTTTTCGTCACTGATGACTAAACGAAACGGTTGCTTCACCACATACTGTGCTACTTATATCGTAAATGCGTTCGGTTCAGTGTTACACGTTTGAAAACAGATGATATAATTAAGATTTCTAATTTTCATTTACAATGAAAGGTAGTGGAACAAATATAGGGAATAATAACTATGTCAATAAATTGATTGGTAATAGTCATTGCAATCTGGATGAACAAGTAGATTCATTTCAATGTATAACAATAAAACAAATATTTAATAATAAAAACGCGATAAAGAGGAAGTGATATACAGGGTGTTCCAAGAATGTTGCAACTCCTTGAAAGGGGTGATCCATATTATAAGTTAGGGAGTCACTCTTTAATTAGAGTCAAGAAATAAAGTCGTCCGATTCTGATTGGCCATCTCCATTTGTTAGCTAAGTAACATACAGAGTGTCCCAGAAATGTTGGAGATCCTTGAAAGGGGTGGTTCGGGAGGTGATTTGAAA
>NW_026533254.1:2998739-3016474 GCF_026225885.1 Hylaeus anthracinus
TCCAACGGTCTACGCGCGCTCTGATTGGTCGGGGTTTTCGCTTAATATCTCCTTAACGAAGCCCCATCCGACATTTTTGCAAAGGAAATTGTTGTTCAGAATCGTCTCAGCTACCCCCCACTTCCGGCTCCTCCCCGACTTTTGGGACACCCTGTATATCTGTTTCAGATGTACCTGAGACTTACAAGGGAAGTTTGTCAATTGTCACACGCCGAATAATTTGAACTTTGCAGAAATAAAGTTCACCGGGACCTTTTTGTCCCAAAAACGGTTTTAAGAGTGGAAACACTATAAATAATTCAGATTATTTATATTTCTGCTATTATCTCTGAAACCGTAAGAGATATTGAACAAATTTTAAATGCAAAATCTAATAGTTCTTAACATTCTATATGAAATTTAAGAAAAATTTATTTTTAACAATATTTCTCCCATCATAAATCTTTCCACTATCCGCTGCATAATAATTGTGTTTGCAAATTTGTGAACATTTCGTGGACACAAATATTAGGTAGACTGGAAAGTAATGTCGTTTTTGCAATTTTAAATCAGTGTTTATCACTCAACAGCTCGTTGATTTTAATCGATCATTGAAAATTTGCACACTAGGTGGCTGTTGATAACGAGGATGATTACATAATTGCTTAAAAATAGAAATTTATCAAAAACATTTGTTTGAATTTAATGTAAAAGAAACGACATTATTTTCTAGTCTACCTAATATATTTTTAAATATATATTTTTAATATATAAATACATAATCAGAATTATTTCCAAGGGGTGTTTCCACCATTTTTTTGCCAAAATGAAGAAGAGCACAGCGATCAATCCTTTGCACTCGATAGGTGACTCTCAGTCACCACTAGGTTTTCTTTAGGTTTAATTTCTTTGGAACTCAAAGTGCCAATAAAATGATTGTCGTTGAGGCAAAGGTGACCTTCTTCTCAAATCTCGAATTAGAGATCTCATTTTCGAAGTCAATATAATTATAGCATTCGTGGCAATAGAATGCTAAGAAAGCATCTCGAGTTGCTGGTAGACACCAGAAAAAAAGGCCTCGAGTGCAAAGGGTTAAGTCCCTGAGAACTTTATTTCTGCAAAAATTCAAATTTTTCAGCAGAATATAGATATATTCCAAAAAAAATTCAACATTAAACTTTTACTTTTACTACATATTTAACGTCTCATCAACCTTTGGTTATTAGCGACAGTTTCTTATGAGGTTATCTCCAATGTTCGATGTTGATCCATATATGTGCATCTTTAAGTAGCTGGATTATTTTGTTTAAGTTTTCTTTTGTGCTCCACGCTTCCTTTAAAGTAGTTTTTCTCGTCGCAGTTCAGTTCATATTCTTAGAAAATATGTTAATAATCAAGACAAAAACAATTTCATTCATTTCGGACAACAATTATGACCTCCAGAATTCCAACTCGCATTAGACTTGGACGAAAACTTGCTATAGGGAACAGTTAATATCTCAAAGATTTCTGTCTGAAATAAATTGAAAAAATTACTAGGTGTACTTTAAAACATACCTAAAATATTCTCAAAGTTCAAAAAATTAACAAATTTTTGCGACAGTTACCGAACTTCTCTTGTTTCTCGATTCAGCTTACACGTCACACTTCCAAACATACAGTGGGTGTAGAATGTATTCGTACACCGATCAATTTTCCAAAAAGCTTTTGTGTGAAATTGTAGTTTCTTAACTTCTTTTTTTGTAATCAATGATATTTTACATATTCTCGGAAGTCTCTAAGATAGATATAGTCCAAACAACATTTACTAGTTAATATAATTTGTGAAATGAACAAAAAAAAATGCGAAAAGTAGGTAAAACTATAGAAGCAATAAGTATTTATACGATTCTTATGACGAACCATTTACAGTAGAGTTTGTAACGTAAACACATTAGTTTATTGCTCCGTACGAATTAGAAAACATCAAATTTCCAGTAAAGTACTTTTAAACAGTTGTGCGAATACTTATTGCTCCAACATTTCTATCGATTAATTGTTTTTTTCTTGTTAATTTCGCAACTTACATAAATAGCTATTTTTTTCGTAATCTATCTATTCTAGAGATTTCAAAGAATATGTAGAATGTCATTGTTTATAAAAAATAAGTTAACAAGTTACAATTTCATACAGTTTTTTTGGAAATTGATCGTTGTACGAATACTTTCTACACCCACTGTATGTTTCACCAAACGTGCAAATTTTGTATTTAAAATTCCTATCATATTTACTCCGTTCCAGGCGTTGTTGCTAAAAGAGGTCACAGTTTCAGGAGAAGGAGAGGGACCCTGCACGCGTTCAAGTCCGGCGTATTCCCGTCATCGGCAGGGGCCCTTCGATGCGCGATAATTGGGGCCCCAAGAGAAAAGTGTTCCATCTTTCTCTCTGTCTCTCTCATTCTCTCTCTACACGGCTGGCTGTAGTTGTTCGTAGTAATTTAGCAGGTAGCAAGACCGACACGTTTCCACGTAGTCGTGCTCACCCTCTGTCCTCTGGCTCACTCTTTGGCCGCCCTCCAACACCCTTTCCGCCCGTTGCGCGTGTATTTAAAAGTGTTTAAGGGTGCCCTCCAATCTCAAGTGCTCTTCGCCGGATACACAATGGTTCTTTGCGTATTATTTGTTGGTGAAATAACATGCTGTCAGTTATGGGGGATATGCTAAATATATAGGGTACGGCTAGAAATCCGAAGGAGAATCGATCGAACTTGTCCTGGGCATTCGAGTGTTGTGCTTCGAGTCACGTTGAATCGGCACGTTCACGGTCCAGAGGAAGATTTTTATACAGAACCTTCTTTCACCGTGACGATCCGCGGCATCGTGCTGCGGGATGAGCTCGGGGCACGATCCGTTGGATCACATTCTGATTGTGGGATTTCTTTCTTTTTTTTTTTTATCCCTCTTGCCACGAGAGGCAAGTGGAGGAGCTGATCGATAAAGAATTCGTAAATCGTTTATTCTCGATGAGAAATGATAGTATCTTCTTTTTCTCTTGCAAGATCCGAGGGAATGATCGACGTACGTATAATTACGCTAGTTTACAGCCAAAATGTACATTCGGTGCCACAATTTTTTTCTTATGTATTTTGGACTTGCTAAACTCGAAAATTGCAATGAAAAATTTTTCTATGCATAGGTTTCTTTTATATAAATTTTTGAATTCTTTTTCGATTTCTTTCTGAGATATTTTCACATTTTAGGCCATATCTCGAGTTAGAAACATTCGATTGGGTCGTGCAGGATGCCATATTAAAGGTAATCGAATTACCAACAATTGCTTTTAACCTTGTTTTCCAATCGCTCCAATAATTTAAATGTGACGGGCCAACATATATGAGAAACTTCGATTTTTTCGGCTAAAATAGAACACAAAAATTTCTTCCATCGCCATGCAAAAATAGAAACTGTCAAATTATATCCAGTTTCTTATTGTTCACATATAGATCGCACTTTTACGAAGAAAACAAGCTCTTGTCGAATAAAATCTATGGATAAATACCGGAGTTAGGAACAATTGAGTTAAGGTACAAGAATTCCAATTTTACTCTGTTTTTGTATTTTTCTCCTATTTATGTAGAAAACGTTTATTTAATTCATTTCGATTAGAAATAATTTTGGCCTTTACTTTGTCTTCTGTTCTTCTTTAGGTCCTCTTGTGGATCCTCTTCAGGGTATTGGAAAATTCGAAATAAGTATGAAGCAACTTATATAATAATGAAACAAGTGATCATCTTGTAATAATAAAATAAATAATCAATGTTGTTAAATAACAGGGTGCAATAAATTCTTATCGAATCAGAACAATTATTGCAATAGTCTGAACCAGTAGGTGCAATGATCCACATATATATGTATAATACATTAGACTACGTACACTCATAAATGAAATAAAAAGAAAGGTATAATTATTGCAGTAGAGTAAACCAATTGAAATATTTTAATCATTTCTTCGCAACAATAAAAATGACAGTTTCTCTTTTAGAGAGCACTCTACATACATATTTACCAGCTTCCGGCCACTCCGATATCGTCGAGCCTTTGTTCGTTTTTGGCATGCACCAAGGTATACACAGGTATATAGATCAGACGTTAATCAAAATTCGGAGTTATAAATTTCGTTCCTCCGAGGTTCATCAGTGTCCCAAAAACAAACAGTTTCACCTCCTCGTTAATTGGCGTATGTTCTCCAGACGATAATCAAATAACGCCGTCTCGATCGAGCACAGGATACACGTAATTAAAGAGTATATAATTACGGGCTTCTCTCGAGATGAACAGTATTAAGTTATTATTAGCTATTAATTGCTTTATTAGATTAAGCGATCGATGGCGCGGGATTGGAAGTATGAGTTTCCTGTAATAGTTTGCTTCCTTTGCTTTTCAATCGATCGATCGCGTTAAATAAAGCAGCAGCTCACGCTAATTTACAATGATTCTTGTAGATTTATCATCCATTTGAAATACAATTAATAATAATACATTTGCTGATAGGAAAGTGATTTATTTTTTTTGCTTCTTCTACTGTTGTTGCATTTCCTACTTATTGTTAATGTCACTATATTAATAAGACTATATGTATGAGGTTTGAAATTAATAATAAATAGGACAAGGATTAGTATGATATATATAAAATATATATTTTTTTTAAATATATAAATACATAATAATGTATAGGAGTACCTTTTGTTACAAATAAGATATTAACATTAATATAAATAATCAGAATTATTTCCAAGGGGTGTTTCCACAATGGTTATATATATGAATTTATATACAAATGTTTACATATTTACACAACATTGAAAATGTTTCTAATAATTTAACAAAAGTATAAATATGTTAAGTTTATAATGTTTCATTAATTTTATACTACATTGCTGTTTTGTTAAACTCTATATTCAATTTTAAATGTCGTTATCATTCAGTTAACCTTTACATTTAACTTACTTGATGTTATTGTTTTATCCTCTTTTTCTTTTAATTTACTTGATCGCGTGTAATACAAAGTCGTGCGGTTGTTTTAATTTTCAAGATTTTGAACAGCTAATATCTCAAACATTTCTGTTTGAAATAAATTGAAAAAATTACGAGGTACACTTTAAAACATCCCTAAAATATTCTCAAAGATCCAAAAATGAACAAAATATTTCCCTGTAAACAAAAATTACGAAGAGCACTTAATATAAAATATAGAATATAAAACTTGATATAAGAATCAGCTGATATCTCAAAGATTTCTGTTTGAAATAAATTGAAAAAATTACGAGGTACACTTTAAAACATCCCTAAAATATTCTCAAAGTTGAAAAAAATTAACAAAATTTTTCCGTGTAAAAAAAAAATTACGAGGAACACATAGTATTTGGCCTCCTAATGTGGTTTCGCCCTTTAACGCTCTCCCGTATAAATTATGATGATAATCGCATGCTTATTATGCGACCGCGTTAACTGACAGGTAAACCGCGGGAGGCTGCGGTATTTATTATTGCGGGTAAAAAAGAAAACCCCCGTCACGTTTTGTTCTCATTTTACAATTTGTGTTCACGATGACAAGGAACCTTGTCTTGTTAGAATCCAATCCAGTTAACGTTACGGGCCCGGTCCGCTATTATCAGATTACAATGTAAAGATGCTAAAGGTGGTAAAACGCTGACAGGGTCACGAAACGCGTATTGTGAACTTCTTTAAAGTCATAACGAGTTGCAAGCGTGGGCGGACGTAAGTGCGAGACGCGTTTCACCTTCTACTCTGACGGGATAATTTTCTCTTCTGGCTTATCCCTCCTTCAGCGTCCATATCATTCGTTATACCCGGCCACATACGTCATATAAAAGCAGGTAGATAGTCCGATCCCCGCCCTAACGGAATTTTAGCTCCATTTTGTACTTTCGGTTAGTTCCTTATAGCGATAAACCGTGATATTAGGTTAGCCAAAAAGTTCGTTCGGTTTATTAACTTTGGTTCGACTGTCCATTGTTTAACCTTTTGCGCTCGAGGCCTTATTTTCTGGTATCTTTACGTCTAGTATCTAATTTTGCGGCTTGCTTTATACTTCAAGTTAGTATTTTCTTTCGAAAGAAAATGATTTTGTACAAATTTAGTTTTGTATTACCTTGATCTTTGAATTACTTTAGTCACCAGTAATTATCTACTTATACAGGGTGTCCCAAGAATGTTGTAACTCCTTGAAAGGAGTGGTTCGGGAGGTGATTTGAAACAACTCCTTCTTTAGCGAAAATGTTGTCCGAGGCTTCGTTAAGCAGATATTAACCCTTTGCACACACGAGGCCCTTTTTTCTGGTTATCTTTACTTCTGGTATCTAATTTTCTTAGCGTTCTATTGCCATGAATTCTAAGCTATCTGGATTTGAGAATAAAGTCTCCTTTACCTCGCCGACAATCATTTTATCGACACTTCGAGATCCAAAGAAATTAAACCTAAAGAAACATTAGGTTAACCTTTTGAGGACCGAATTTTAGGGGTATTCTAGTCTAGAGCGTAAATTTTTAGTATTCTTTTTAATCCAAAAGGAATTTTTATAAATGGTTTTGCACACATATTTATTCGCATTCTAAAAATATACACCATTTTTTGCAAGTAGAAATAATCAAAATTAAACGGAGTACAAGAGATCTGGTATGAACGGTCCCTTTTGAAAAAAGTATGTTTGTGTGTATGTTGTGAAAAGTATGTTATCTGAAACGCAAAAATCAAGAAACATCTTCATTAATATTACCGCCGCTATCGCTCGAAGCATAATAATCATGAAATATTAAACATTCAAAAAATAGCAGCATTAGAAAGTTTGAATATCGACTTTTAGTATTTCTTTTTTCCTTAGTATATTATATATATAAAAGTATTTAGAATAATCAGATTTCGAAAACCGTGGTTCAGGCAATAAAGGCACATGTGCTGAAGATTCGCTCCAAAATTCGGTCAACTAGGACTCGAGATATCATGGAAACCACTCCAAAAGTATGGTTGCGAGGAAATCGCGTTTAAAGTTTTTCATACCAAAAACCCAACTTGCTTGTTGAAAATGAATGTAACCTTTGCACTTTTTACGCATTACCAACGAAGAAATTGTAGTAAAAACTGCAATAAACATTTAAAATGCAGTATCCAAGTGAACTGAAAATGATAACGTCGTTGCCGACACCGTTCTATTTAAACGTCCCTAACTTCGTTCATTTTCCAAATTCAATAAAACCCTGTGGCAGATACATTTTTAAAGGTCTATACCAGTGAGTCCCATACTGTGAGTCGCCGCGTCTTCACAGGGGAGCCGCGATGTATCATAAATATATAAAATGTAAATGTAATATGTAAAAATGTAAGAGAAAGAAAAATAAATATTGGTAAAGTTTAATAACAAAGAAATTAAGTCTTATAAAATAGTAACACTTATATTTAGTTAGTTTGTGCTACAAAATGTAGTCTGTCTAACATATTTTTCAAATTAGTCTCATATCGATTGGAATTAAAAGACCCGCCAAAAATAATCTATATAGATACTAAGGGAGCCGCGGGTCTAAAAAGTTTGGCAAACCTCTGGTCTATACTTTGAGAAAATGCAGATTAAATTCTAGAATAAAATACCCCCTTAATCGAATATGCACAAACTGAAGCGCTATTTATCTGTAAAACGATTTTTTAACCGGTTTCGAAAAGGAGGAGGTTACTCAATTCGACATGTATATATTTTCTTTTTTTTTGACATACGAATCTGGTGTCCAACTTTAATATCGTTAAGAACACTGTGCGTTTTACTAACGCGTGCCCAGCATTGGGCCGAAGTAAAATGTTATTTGATTTGTGACCGAGAAAGAGTCGTTCGTCTGTAATAAGCGTACCGCCTCTTCCTCAATATATCTGTCTTGATGGCTCGATGCGCACGTGGCCGCACAAGAGTGGCATGACTTTACAATATGACCCTCGAAATGGTTATAACTGCACCGGCGATGAGAACGTACAAGCTGTAAAAACATTCTGGTATGCCGCAGAATAATTCGGAAACGAGAATAGACTGTAATCGCGTCGAATGAAACGCGTTGTTTTGTTGTTGGGTTTCGAGTTGGGATAGGTAAAATTTTATCCGAATAATAGATGTGAATTAATGTAACAAAATGGCGGGTAAATGTTTCTGTTTAAGTCAGAGTTATGAATAAAAAAAGGAAATAAAGTAGAAGCTCGATCATCCGAATTAATCGGAGGACTTGGGTGGATGGGTGGGATGAGGGAATTTTTAGATGCTAGAATGTTTTTTTGTATTTTCTTCGTGATGATTTTCATATATGAGGCGTTTATTTTGAATGTGACGTATGTCACTTAAAATTGTATTCAATGTTATGATTAACTCGATGTCACACAATTTTTTTAACAGAATTTTTCGAAGCTACATTCTTGTCGTGCCTCGCACCATTCGGCTTTGTTTCTAAGCCCTTAACGTTTAATGCGAAATCCTTATCATGTATAGACCGCCTAAGATTAAAGTGCTTAGAGAAAAAGCTTTAGTTAGAAAGGTGTTCGAACGAGAGAGTGTCCTAATAATAGAGGTTTTAGATAATAGAAAATTTGAGTAACGGAGGTTCGGAATCGAGATTCTACTGTAATAGAAAAATAGTTTCTACATGTCATAAATGTCAAATAGGATTGTAATCTGTTAGAAGAATAACAATAAGCAAAATTTGTGGATTACTTCGTATACGTAGATACAACATACGTAGTAACAAAATATCGAATAAATATTTATATTTAAACTGTGGCTATAAACGTCTAAATCTAAAGACACAGAATTAATTTCTACACCTAATACGCGCGTGAACAAACAAGAGAGATAACATCTAGTTTTGAAAGCTACCATTTCAAGACCGATTCTATGAAAATACGTATCGTTGCACGTCGCAAGAATTCCTAAAAAAGAGAGAATTGTAAATCGACGTAGCCGATACAGACGGCAATCAAACTATCGCGTTGCCGTACTAGATAATGTATCTCGTGGCCAGACCCATGTTACTAATTTGCCCAATATTGGAAACTTTTTTTCGTAGGAAAAAAAGGTCTTGGGCTCGTGCAACGTGGAAATATAGGAGCAAACGAAGCCCTACAGAGTCGTAACACGAGGTGGAACGCGTTAAAAGTTCTCGAGGGCACCTGTTCATTTTTGGACCCTTGGCGCAGATGTTGTTCATTCGGTTTGTCGATTGTTGCTCACGAAATATTTGCCACTTTCACCGTCAATCTATACTATATCGATATTATTATTAGGCCGCGGATCTTTATGTAAAATGAAATCTTGGTACATACAAAATGTATTTACAAAAATTGAACCCAAACAGGAACTTATTTTACTCTGCAAGTGTTATGATATATACTTCGCATTCAATATTTTTTTATATTATTGCGTACTGTGTATATTTTGTATTTTCTTGTACATTTAAATTTTCTATAAATGCATACAAATCCGTAGTCTAATTTTTATTAATTGTAAATATTGTTCTTAACAGCTAGGGATTTAGGACACGCTCTCTTCGATTGTTGTTCAACTACAAAATGATTGTAAAATGTAAAATTAATTCAATTATGTATGATATTTGGTTTGATAAAAGTAATATTATTGCGATTAATCATTGTGATCATTATAATTTGTATGGAATTTAGTGCAATGCGTTAAAGGGATGGAACCAAATTAATTTGGAAAATAAAGGTATGTTAATAGTTTAATACGTTTTTATTAAGTTTAATTAGGAATTATTATACTATATTTACTATATTAATGTATTAACTATATTGATTCTTTAATATACTTTTATTAAATATAATACCAGATGTACATATAAAGTAGTTAGTTTTAAAGTAGTTAGTTTTGAATAACAATAGCACATCTTTTTATTTATGGTATATCCATTACGAAATTCTCTTTTCTATCAACTAAAACTATACTCTACTCCATTTTGCCATTTTTTTTATGTATTTTTCATTCTCCTTTCCTTCGCCTTCGCCTTGTTTTTCCTGGGATGTACATATTTCGCATACCTTAATCGTTAACGTTCGTTTGATCGTTCGGCATGCCCACAGGGACGTTGTCGGCCTCTGTTCGCGAGTCCCTTACGAGTCGTGTAATTCCTTAATGTTATACACAGACTTTTTCACCTCAGTCATCTGCTTCTCGTCCATGTACCGCCTCAGTAAGTAGCAGTAAGTTCGCCGTTGAAGCTGATCCGAGATCGCGTACAGATAGGATCAGAAGAGGTGAGAGGACCACCCGGGCTATTTAGAACGAGAGGAACCATGACATTGGTGTCAGATGTCTTACCGAGAATGTTGACACCTGTAAGCGTTGTTGGTACACTGGAATTGCCGGCATCATCGCTCTCGAATCCCCGTACATGACATCATGAGACAGATTCGGCTCTCAGGTTATTATTGAAAAAATATCGTGTCACTGATCAATGAAATTACTTCATTTTTATTCCCTAGGTCTTGTCTAAATTTTATTTTCGTTAGGTCGTACCTGACCACCTTCTTTTGGTTATAAAAATTACAAATTAATTTTATTTGATGTATGTATTATGCATATTGAAAATTGAAGCGTAAGAATAGCTGTGCTCAATTTACCATTACGTACTCGATACGTGAATATTTGGAATAAATAGAATAGAATAAAATCAAATAAAATCAGTTTATAATTTTCCATTAATTGTAATAATTTTGTACGGAAGAACAATTGTGTAACTTAAGTGTCTACATAATTTTGTTTTGCAATTTTGACTTTTGCATAGTGTGTTTTGTTATATTTTTATTATGATATTTCACAGATGATAGCTACACACAGCTTACTGTGAGTATACTTGTAATATTTTATATTCGATGTACGATACATTTACTCTTCAATGTTACCGACAAATCATTTTTGTTTTAGGTTACACCTCCAGGATTAGAAGCTACAGTGTCTACCAGGAGTTACAGATTTTTTGATCTCCAATCAGTTGTTCAAGAAATCAAGTGCTCCAAAGCATCGAGTGACTCAATAAACGATATTCGGGTGTGTTATCTCTACTTCAACCAGAGCCGGTCTTTTCTATAAAGTAAAGTCTATAAAGTAAAAAAAAAAGTACAAACACGAACATATATTACTAATGCATGTTTACGTAATGTGTGATTTTGTTTTTGCTAATATATTCATTACTTCAGAAAAATTACAATTCTTTGCAATTTCTTTTTCGATGCTTAATATATCAAGTGCATTTAAACGGTCTGCGCACATGCTTGACCGAAAATAATTCTTTATTAATTTTAATTTGCTGAAAGAGCGCTCACCACTTGCTATAGTAACTGGCAACGTAAAGAAAAGTTTTAATACAGTTAATACATTTAGAGATAGCTCATTCAATGTGCAAGAGTACATTATTTCGTGAGTTGTTTTTCTTGAGTTTCTTTAGTTCTTGATCATGTTGGGGCTCCCCTCAATCGCGGGGCCCCGGTGGCTCTTAACCGACTGGTTAAGAGTTCGAGAACTCTTAAAGAACGATCACTATCGCTGTAACCTAACAAACAAAAAAAAGTACATGCTACCGAAAACACAAAAAACACATTGACGATAGTCATCAGTAGACTGCATTTACGATTTACCCAAAAGAAATGTGCACTTATGCAAAATGAAACAACAATATTATTGTAATAATTGTAGAATATATTCAGCATACATCGTGTACACTATACGTGTGTTTTCTATATTATTGTACGTCATGAATGCATAAACATCTGCAATCTAGTCATCAGCAGCGTCCAGAACAGGAGTTTCCACAGAAACATAGTAATGAAGAACAAGCAGAAGCACAACTAAGGTGAAACTTACAGCCTCCTATCGTGGACCTAACCCTCTCATTGACTATGCATTACTGACTGGAGATGGTGTTTTCGTTTTTTTTCAGGCGAGATTAACTAACTAGAATATCCCAGCGAAGAAAGCGGTATCTGTAAATTTCGTAAAATTTCCCTCTTTCCTTTCCAACGTGGCCGACGATCTGATCTTACCTGCGATACGTTCCCACGTGAGAGGAAAAGGTAGGGAAAAGAACGCCTATTCTGTCGACCGAAAGAGACGAGGAGACATAGTCCTTTAATCGTTCGCCGATCTACCTAGCGCGGTCTTGAAAACGCCTTTCGCACCTATTTTAACACGCATGAATTATCGGTAGATCGGATCGGTTAGTATTTATCTTTCAAACAAAGACTTCCAATGACTGTTTACGAGTTGTCTGGTGCCTCTCTTCGCTGATCCACATCTCGGGTCATTCGTTCCTCGGCGAAAGACGGAACAAGATACGTTGACGGATAAAAGCGCGTAACAGCCTGTTTTCACCGAAACATCCCCGATATCCACGACGATCTTCGGCTGGAATCGAAGTGATTCATTGTCAGACGCTCTGCTCCCGAGTTTCTCGCGCTGCTCGTTTCTATTACATTTGCTTTGAACCCTTCTTGTTATGCGAGGTGTGAAATGCGGAATAATAAGATTCCATAGTCCTCTTGGAGGAATGAAGATTGGTGTCTTCGTAGGTTCCGGTATCCTGTATATTTTAAAGGATTATATTTTTTTATATTTTTCTTTTTGAGAATGATATTTTATTTAGAATTCAAGAAATTAACACTGTGCCTTTATGAAGTAATTTTACCATTTATTTATGAAGAGAAACCATACAAGTTTTAATCTTTCCTCAGGTATATATTCCAGAAGAGCATATTTAGTTGTAAAACTAAATTTCGAAGCGATTTGTGGGATTCATTACTGTGTTAATACTTTAAGGTAACAAAGAAGTAATAGAAAAATAATTCTTAGATGTAATAATTGTCTATATAATCTGTTAGAAGATTGACAATAAACGAAATTTAAATATAATGTCCATCAGGGTGAGATGGTTATGTATTTAAATGGAAATTATTGTATGCATTATTATCTAATTATATGTAATTGGAGATTAGGTTGACTATTTAGAAGGTTGATATCTTGATTAACTTAAACTAAAGTTATAAATGTATGAATGAGAAGGCGCGAAATTAAATTCTAAGTCGGCTGATAAAATGGTTGTTCTTTCTACTTTGAAGAATTAGAGTTCGAAGGAAAGTAAAATTGTGTAAGGTACAGCAGGTGTGATGAATGTGAATAATTTTGTTTTGAAAATTACAGAAATATTAAAAGTAACATTCCAAATATTCCAATTCGTTGGAAAATGTACAAAATTGGGTCATTTTATATTTTAGAAAGTCGACGTAAATTTTGAAAGCAATTTTCAACTATGATATTAAATAGAAGAATACTACAATAGAAGAAAACAATACATTGAATACTTTTCAATCAATATCAAGATTTGCTAACGAAATTATGAATTTAATAGCCAGTATCTTGGTTATTATTGATTCTACCACAAATGCAGATAGGAGAAGAAAGTTCTGAAATTTAATTTTCCACGACATTTGTTACGTACATTTTTGCTATAAAAACAAGGGTAAGTCACATATCGTGCAATTCATAAATGGTGCCCGACGCAACTCCTTCATGGGGTATAATAATTGAATTAATTTTGCATTTTACGATCATTTTGTACGTTGAACAACAATCAAAGAGAGTGTGTCCTAAATTTCCAGCTGTTAAGGACAATATCTACAATTAATAAAAAATAGACTATGGATTTTTATGTATTTATAGAAAATTTAAATGTGCAAGAAACTATGAAATGTACATAGTATGAAGTAATATAAAGAAATATTGAAAGTAAAGTTGGTATTACATTTGAAGAATAAAACAAATTTATGTTTAGATTCAATTTTATTCATTTTTGTAGATACGTTTGGAAAGATTTTATTTTGTATAAAGATCCGTTGTTGTCTACTCATGCGAAATATTATAAACATCGTCTCGATCGCGCAGAGATACAGTACAAATCGATTTAAGGGAACGAAGAAAATTTAAGCACTTCTCACGAACTAACGAGTAATCCACAATAACGCATGACGAGACTATCAAAAAACAGCGCCGCCCACATCCGGAGGAGGTGCCGCTAGCGATGACGGTGTGATCACCTTCGTATCGGTGGTGCGTGCAACGCATTTGTCGGTTTTGCTCATATACTTAACTCGCATTTATCCAGTGATCTGAACCGTTGTCGTAAATTGGGACGCACACAGGAATCTCACGACCCCGTCCGACTAATTTCAGATAAACTTGGCTGCTGGGTATCGTGCGAAAGGAAGAGACAGTGCTTTCCAATTGCAATGTTAGACACTTTCGTACACACGGCGACACAATTTCCAATTGCCGTAATCGTCGACATAACGCCACACATTCGTACTCGACTCGGGGCCTATTAGTCGGCTGGATAAACTTCGGTTTTTTAGTAACAGTTAGTTGAAAGTTAATAACATTGTTAAATAATTATTTATATAAATAATTATATCAGGGGATATTCGAGTTTTTCGAAATTGATCTGATATTAGTAGAGCTAAACGACAAATCATCAGCAGTTGCTATAATTATATTATCTTTAATGTCTGATTGTGATACGTTGTATGTGTTATTTTTAATATTATACCCGAGAAAAACAAATATTTAAATAATATAGATAGGTTTCGCTACAAAATCTTATAAACAACTATTAATATATTTTTTATATCGTGTACGCGTATACATTAAAAATAAAACGTAAAATTTTTTCTTCTTTTCTGTTTATTGAAATACGCAGATCTATTTCTAAATATAACGCTTGCCTTTTCACGATGATGACTACAAAGTATAAAATTATTATTATGCCCCGAAAGGCTGAAATTAATAAACTTACTACTACTTGTTACGAATAATTAAGAATAATTAAATGTAATTGTTATATATATATAAATAATATATAATATTCATTTTACAAATAATTAAATATAATAATAATAATAATAAGTGATAATTTACATTTGTAAAATCATACATTCCTTTCTTCAATGACATTTTAAATGAACTTTATTTAAAGTTATTTGAAATATTACAGTTTTATCAATAAAAATTCCCTTATAGCTCATTAACAATTCATACTATTATAAATTTATTCTAAATGATTTCCCAGATGAGCTTAAGAATTTTGCTTTTTAATAAAACACAAACGGAATATATCTTATTATTTTTAATTTAAAATGAGAGAACACACGATTACAATTAAACATGAAAGATGGCGTATCTTGTTATTAAAAAACAAAACCTTAAAGCCCCTTTTGGAGAGCTCTTTATTGTAAATATATTCTATTACCATATATAGCAAAAGAATCGAATTAAATCGTTTTCACGTTAATTACCCCGCCATTTACACATCAAATCTTTAATTTATTCGACTGGCCATGTAATCTGTCGATCCTCATAGCATCTCAATAACCTCCGAAATGGATTCGAATCGAAACGAATCGACTCGATCGCTTCTTCACCGTCATAATCCCTATGATCAACGTATGACAGGGTGATTCAGCATGATTTCATTTGGTAGTCGAAAGCACGGTTGCACCTATCGCGTAGGACTCGATTAAAGGTAAAGGGTAGCGAGAAGGTAGGCTAATAGGAGAGGGTGGACGAGGCGCGCGAGCCTGCACGGGTTGCTCTTTCGAGGGAGGATGAGCCATATGGAGAGCATACGGTGAGCAGGCTGCACCCGCTCCCTCGAGGGTTTAATCTACCTACCGTCCGCCAAACTACCGTCTGAGGAAATCATGCATTCTCGAAACATAGCCCCGGCTACGTTTCCGCTATTAATGTCTTACATTAAAACAGTACACCTTCACCTGTGCAACGATTCTTCAAAGAATCCACGTTTACTCGCCAATTGCTACCATTACTCAACGGATCAAACAATCATATCTGTTTTTAAACATTTTTCAGGGAGAATAAGACACTTAGGAAGCGTGACACTTAGGAAGCGTGATCAATTTTTGAGAAAAGTAGCATTTATTCGTACCGTCTCGAGTTGAATTTCCGTCGCGTTCCGTTGAACTCCTCCTACGCTCATCGAAGGGAAGAAGGCACACTATCGGCCATTAATTTTAATACACCAACACACCTGTAACTTTTTCAAAGAAGGACGAACGTAATTGATGGTTTCTCTACATAAATGAATCGGACTACTATTGTATGGAACATATGCAATGGGATGTCTGCACTTATTCAAATCATATGATATAGTTTTCGTAAAATACTCGATATTCACAATTCGTGAGATAACGAGGTTTACAACAGAACAGTGTATGATCTTCACAACAGCTCAAAACATCCCCTGTGATATCATCTTGACAAAAACACTTGAGGAGAACAAACTATGAATAATGATCATCCGCGGGATGTACTGCAAGAGAAATTGAAGCTAGTCGAAGCTGAAACTTTGGAAACAATTGGTAATTAATCATTTGCGCTCGACGATACTTTTGATAGGACGAGGTAGGAACTCCAGACCACTTCGCGAATACTTGACGAACTTTTTACGACTAACATAAAATGATTTTGCACAATGTATACAAATATTATGTTTCAATATTTAATGTATCTTTACATCTTAACAAACATAACTTTTTCATGTTAAATTAAATGATGATTCTTGATACAATCGACTTTGTCTTGTAAGAGTGTAAAATCAAATTTATTATCAATTAAACTGATTTCAGTACAGAAATGAATTTTAGTAGAATTTTAGAACTTCCGAACAACATTTTAGAAGTAATTTCCTGCCACGTTCGTCAAATGTGAACTAATGCCGAAGACGTTATCAAAACCGTGATTATGATTATAAATCTTCTTAGTATTTCAAGACGTACCAAGATGTACCATTTTACACTTCCTAAATGAATTTATAAAAAGCTTAAAAACCCATTTATGGAGCGATATAGCTATCAACGTTTCAAGATTCTACGAAATCTAACATCAACAAAGATTGTCGCATTTCAGTCGCCACTCGAGTTGCCACGTAAAACCCAGTGGTGTCTGAGAGTCACCTCTCGTATGCAAAGGGTTAAAATGCTCCGAATGTGCGTTGCTATGTGCACTGTTAAGGATGTGTACCTTAACCCTTTGCTTTACGATTTAATTTCCAATAGCACGTGCCATAAACAATAACAAGGTCGGTCACATGTCGGGACATAAGACACTTTTGTTCTCTTCATTCGAAAAATCCCTTAAATGTCAGGTGTTTTTTTAGAACGGGGGCATAATAAGGCTTCTCCAAACATTAACCCTTCCCTTACCACTCTGAAAAGGAAGGATGAAATCCAGAACGACATAATTTCATAATTAGATACCTATGCTACGATATGAAAAAGAAAATTTCAAAAATCTGAATTTTCAAACGTTTTCCTTAATTTCCCAAAAATTTTTAAAAATTGCGCTGCCTCCTTATTGATGGACACCCCTTGATTACTACTATTATCCAACAGATCAAACGAAGGTGTTTGTTTCTAAACATTTTCCAGAGAAAATAAGACAAGGACACTTAGGAAGCGTGATCGATTTTTGAGAAAAGTAGCGTTTCTCTTGATCGTCACGGATTGAATTTCCATTACGTTCCGTTGGACTCCTCCTGTGCCTATCGAAGAAGGTGGCCCCCGGTTTTGGCTCTCCTGCTATTAATGTCTTGCATTGAAAAAGTACACCCTCACCTGTTCAATAATTCATCAAATAATCCACATTCACTCATTAG
>NW_026533254.1:3016484-3143925 GCF_026225885.1 Hylaeus anthracinus
CCTCACCTGTTCAATAATTCATCAAATAATCCACATTCACTCATTAGTTACTGTCATTACCCAACAGATCAAACGAAAGTGTTCGATTCTCAACATTTTATAAGGAAAATAAGACAGTGACACGCATAAAGTATGATCAATTTTTGAGAAAAGTAGCATCTTTCTCGATCGACTCGAGTTGAATTTCCGTCGCGTTCCGTTGGACTCCGCCTATGCCCGTCGAAGGGAAGAAGGTAGCGCCTAGTAGAAGTTCCCCTGGTTTTGTCTCTCGCTTGCCAACTGTCCCAGGTGTACGTGTCTGAAGACGAGGGCAAAAGGCCCAAGAAGACTCGAGGCGTGTGGCTGGCGCGTGCTGCTAGTCCTCGATTCCGTTTCCCCGCCCTTTAAGTTGCTTCCGATCGTTGCCTGCCATAAACAGCATCACCACCGCCGTCGCGCCGCCGCCGCCGCCACCGCCACAATGGCCACGGTCACGCTTTTTAAACACGCGAAGTGTGCTTTCGTGACTGTATGCTTCCCAAAAATCGCGTTCCACCTCGATGCTCTCTTCCTATCGTCTTGGTCAGTTAAACGTCTTGTTATCCCATGTATTGTAGCTCCTTGTTTACTTGCTGGGACGTCCTTCAGGCTTGGAGGAGAGAGAGGGATTAGTTTTTGAATTTTCATATTTTTCTTGGGGATGATTTATTTGTTTGAAAGCGAAAGGTAAATTATTCTTGGGGACGAATTGAGATGATAAATAGAAATGTGACTGTGACTCGATTTTTATGTTAACCAGGTTAATGATACTATATGGTGTATATAAATTGTATTAGTGTAACATACAGTTGATATTATACGTAGTTATTTTAAAATGAGACTGAAAGATGTTCTGAACAGTGTTTTCAATAGTGATGCGCATGAGACGAGATAAATCTCGATCTCGTCTCGATCTCGTCTCGATTTCGAGATGTGATTCGAGATCCAGATTACTTGTAACATTCGAGATCGAGATCGAGATTTGGGCGAGATCAGGATTATTTCAAATTCTCGTCGAGATCTCGACAAAATCTTTTATTATATTGCCGATCGCCAATACATACGACGCCGTGACTGCTGCGCTAACAAACGATGCCACATACAGTTTTGTTAATATTATGAATTGCTTCTGCTTTCAGGGCAACTTCCAACCGGCACACAGTGCGATATTTCAGCGATCTAGCGGAACGAAACTTACGTGGTTCAATATCTCGGAAACTATTAGCCCATTCGCACACGAAGCTACTCAACAGAAACGTAATTGGTTGCTGACTGAAATCAAAAACTAGTTACCAATTAGTTAGTAATGTTTTCGAACATTTTTAGAAAAAACATCTACCGCTCATCGATATATACATCGCATACCGCTGACGAGATTAAGAAACTATTTACAGCGACAATATTTGAGTAACTGAACGAAAATTAAACTAATTAAAGTATCACTTAAAGAAAACATTTTCAGCAATAGCATTTGAGTAACTGAAAATAAATTGAAAAAATTTAAGTATAAAAAGAAAATATTTATAAACAAAATATTTTCAGCAATAATATTTGAGTAGCTGAACAAAAAAATTAAACTAATTAAAGTATCCCATAAAGAAAATATTTTCAGCAATATCATTTAAGTAATTGAAAATGAATAAAAATAACTAAATTATTAAAAAATGAAGCCCTAAAATAACGAGCCGTGCTATTTTCATAGTTGCACAATCTAAAATAAATTAGACTACATTTTTGAAATGATATGTTACAGTTTTGGTTTTCCGTGCAGGTATTCGATTAGGCAATCGGGCTACCAGTCTGGCAGTACCAGATTATCGATTAACGATTTTCACGGCGTGCGTGCCGACTGCAGGCGATGATTTAATTCGAACAAACGACTTGTCCGTCCTCACGAGTGGAACACCCGATATTATGATGAACTGCTGTGCAATTTAGTCAGAGGAATTATGATAATGCGCGTTAAAACTCACGCGTGTTTCTGCAAGATGTTTCCAAGACGACGAAACATTAACGATCCTGTTCAATTAACTGTTTTAGATGCTAAGTTTTGAATAAGATATTTAGAGTACCTTTAAGAGTGGTTTCATTGTAAAAATTGGTTATTCATAGGGTTTCGATTGGTGCCTGAAGAATTTTTATTTCGCATCATGCAAATTTCCAGGTTATTCATATTTAACTGTTCGTGTTCAATCCCTTTCCATTCTTGTTCCTTCTAGTAACGGTTTTAGATGCTAAGTTTTGAATGGGAAACTTGGAATACCTTTACGAGTGGTTTCAATGCAAAAATTTGCTTGTTTATGGAGTTCTGAGTAGTGCCTGAAGAATTTTTATTTCTCATCCTATAGATCTGCAGGTTATTCGAATTAAGGTGTTCATGTTCAACCCCTTTTCATACTTGTTCTTTTTACTAACGGTTCTCATTATTTTCGACGTGCATACCGTCCTGTTGAACAGGTTGTGTACAGGAAGCATTCTTTTAATCTTTTATTCAGTATAATGAAAGTGCAAATCATGATGTTGACACGTTGTTAGTCTTTTTACTGGCTGGTCGGTGTGGAGAACCGTCGTGCAAAAAATCATAACTGAAAAATGGTGTCAAAACTTATACACAATATACTTACATATTCTATGCATGCTGAAAATATTTTGTTTATAAATATTATCTTTTCATACCTTAATTTTTTAAATTTATTTTCAGTTACTCAAATATTGTCGCTGTAAATAGTTTCTTAATCTCATCAGAACCTGTAATTGTAATATTCTAAATAGGTACATGCTTCTAACACGTTACTTTATGCCTTTAAAATTAGTTTTAAATCGAAACTTCCTAAAATAACATCAAATATCATTTTTAGGTGAAAAATCGCTGTCGAGAAGCCTCCTCCTCGCCTAGACGAACCATTTTTAAAACCTTGGACTGGTAACGAAGAAGACGAAAACTGCAAGGTAGCGGAATAGGGGAAACGAGGATGTCAGATAGTCGTCGAGTACATAAAAGATATTTATAAAGTTTCACATGCGCTATTTTGTAACAATCCGGAGGCTCGGAAGAATGAATCGCGCGGCACGCGAGGCCGTATACTGACGTCCGTTCCATCCATCATGGTAGACCATTGGCAAAAGCGGCTCCTTTGATAATTCTAAGGTGTGTTAGCATTTCTATGGCGTTGAATTGCATCGGATCGTTTTCACCGTAGCGCCAAAAATCGCTGGTATCGCGGCCACCATTGTATAACGCCTGTTGAACAGGTTAGAACGTTTAACCATTTATCTCGTCATTGACGTTAATCAGAGTCGTTACGGCCGCGGTAGAAATCTTTTGTGTGGACACGGTATAATTCTGTTTGTCACGCGTAGATCGTCTTTGATGCATATGCATGCGCAAATCCGCCGAGTTGTTCAAGTATAAATACGTGCAAGGGAGATTTTGGGGTCAATTGAAACGTGGGTCAACAGAAACAAGTATAGTGATAGGGACAGGGCCCTATTCCTTGTTTATTGTTATTTCTTTCTTTTTGTGTAATTTACGTTGTAATTACTAGACTACGCATTTGATGTACTTACAACGTGGAATAATATAGTAAACATTCATAAATGTACACCCCCGCTCGGAAGTATGTGGACAGTTTCTTAATAAAAACAAATATCTAATTAAAATAGCGAATCTATTAATATCAATTATATTACGTTTCGATATGTTTATGTTGCATTGGGGAATATATTTTATTAATAGTTTTTTTTAAATATCATATTAGTAATTATAAAAAACTATAGAGATACCTGGATAATGTTAAAGTTGCTTTTACCAAACTTGGATAGTATTAATTTCGTCATTGTATCCGAAATAATATTATTTCATTTATTTTGTAAGCATTTCGCCATAAATGTTTTTGATATATTCAACATTCTTTCTGAACTTTTCTATCTAAACCAGAGCATTTATGATTACGATTTTTTTCGCAACCCAAAAAATATAAAATAAAGATACGTGAATATTTTTTGATGATTTATTGATTAGTTATTTCGTTCGAGAAGAAAGTACAACTTGAACCCAGACACAGCTTTAATATCCTAGAAACATGTGGAAAACACCATCAACTATCTCAAGGACACTAAACTATACAATAGTAGAGAGTACCGCTAATCAAACAGAAATTCAATTAAATGCGTCGCTAATCACCAAACAGTAGATGCGATGTAAAGTAAAACAATTTAAAAAAGAATCGACAGTCTAACGATAACTATGAATATTTTAATTGATTTTAGAATGTTAAATACCTACCTAGAAGATTTAGTTTCTTTGTCTACGTAATTAATTATTTGGCGAATAATTTGGCGACGTGGTTAGATCAGTTGAAACACTATTCATTTGGTCCTTGTAGAATTTTTCCTAGTAATTTTTCTAAATCTTGTTTGACTTTCGACGATTTTAGTGAATCTGGCTAATGTGTTCTAATTCAGCTGTATTTGGACCGCCAGGTCTACATTATTACCTTAATAGGCAAAGTAAATATTAATCCTGACCAAATGAATTTGGAGTTACATAATACAGTATTCAGTTGATGAGTGAGCATGCCAGTTTAATGACACTTTAATAGCGATAACCAGCCTAAATCTCTGAACAAAAAACAAACATCCTAATCAGATGAAGAGGAAGATAAAGCTTAACATATTCAACGAAAGATACCAGTGGGTGATCAAATTATAGTGATTAGGTGAAAAATGACGCATTTTATAATCCCACTGTAATTTTCACTGGAATAGTTGTAAAATATATCCTTTCTTGTTGTTGGCACATAGATAGAAAATATGACAATATTTTTTACAGTGGATATACAAATCTGTGTATACTCCGCAAAGAGAATAAACTATAACTAACTAAAACTATAAAAATCTATGTGAATTATTAAAATGTTAATTTTATTTGATTCTGGCAAATAAATTTGACGTCAATGTAAAGTTTAATATATCCAGAACTAGTATACAAAAGATCATGGAGGTACTTTTTGTTATTATACTTAAATTGTTATTACTGTATTCAAATTACATATTTATTGGCAGGCACTACAATATTAATATCAACATATAAAAATGAAATTAAAGAAACGAATACTCTGTCAACTTCACACTTTAATTTCAACAATAAATTATTATATTAAGCGTAAGTTATTAGTAATATCGCAAACTGCATGCTTTTACTAATATTTCACGAAATAGAAATTGTTGCGTCTTGTACTTGAAATTTTCGAATTTTGTCCATTAAACGTCGAACTGCGAAACGTCGCGATTTCGACTAAACGAAACGCCGATTCTGATTTATAGCATCGGAGTTATCCACGTTAGTTTCAGATTTCAACAAGGGCCAACGTAGTTGCTGGTAATAAGATAGGGCGCTGCTTAATATTCAATATAAAAATTGAATATAGCGTTACCGTTGATTGTTGGCGGAATCCGTATGCAAAACTTAATGCAGCGCTAGCTGTGCTACCTGTGTGGTCCTGAATATAAAAACACTACTTTGCAGTAGTGTTCTAAAGGAACGATACAAGTCGGACACGGTACGTATCTGCTTCCTGGCTGAAATTTTCGGTTATTCATATTCATGTCAGTTTTAAATAACGCCTCCGGGGTCTATTCGCGGTAGTTTCAGTTATATTACATTCGGTGTTTGATTACAAAGACCGCGTATGCGTCGTTAACCTCCTATACAGGTACGAACGCGTAACAACCGCGGGAATATAAAGACAATCGGTATCTGGCAGACCGATAATTATGCAAATCGTAGAAATGCATCGTTCAAATATGTACATAAATTTTGTGCGCACGACCAAATCGTTCTTCGTGACAATGTCTAGTTTCTAACACGTTATTTACAGTTGTAGTTATACGTGAGACCGTACATAATATTCGATAATTTATTTGCTGTAGAAATTTATTCTGCGCCTTTCATTCAACCATTTATGACTATAGTTTAACTCTAGTTTATTATTTAGAAGAAATCGTCATTTCGTTATTAAGTTACCGATCTTCTAGGTTCTCGATCTGATCTCCGTTACAATGAATCTATATGTATATACAGGGTGGTCATTTTATCTGAAGACATTGAAACATCTCGAGAACTATGCATCAGATCGAAACAAGTGGGTAATGAAAGTTGTTCGTTGCGAAGGGCATCCAATGATACCACACTCGACACCTCATCATCACTCCCTGGGGGTGAGAGCGGGCGAAGATAAGAAACTTAAATGGGAAACTCCATTTTTCATTGTAGATTTTGATTTTCCAGAAAAAAATACACAAATTTGACCTAGGAGTTTTTGCATTTCGGTTTATAGATGGTGCTGTAATGGACAAAAATTAAACGGAGCAAAAAATCGTTGAAAATTGGGGACAGCTCAAGAAATACACATCAGTAAAAAAAAAACAAATGTAGACTCAGTTGATATTTTCAAAAATGCCATTCAACGACACCACAATTGATCCCCCACCCCCACCTCCTGAGGGTAGGAGAGCGAATTATTTGCAATTCTTCAATGGAAAACGCCAACTCGACGTTGTATTTTCTCGACAAATCAAAGAGGGTACTGCTCGACGCGCCACTGTAACTATGGAACTCTTCAACTATGGAAAATCAAAGAAAGCGGCATGTAATTGCATGCAGTCGTTTGAGATAAATTGTCAATATTCTGTAGAATGTTCTACCCCATTCTCGAGATGTTAGCCGAGATTATTATTTATTCCTCTCATTAAAAAATTCTCATCATGGTAGAATATTTAGTTCAAAATGAAAGAAGTAAAGATGCACCTGGAATAATATTTTGCTGGCAAACCGCACGATTTGTGGAAATATGGCTCTATACTACTTCCAAAGAGATGGAGAAAAGTAATAAAGCAAAATGGATTATGTACAATTCGGTAATCTACATTTATATACATATACTAAAAATGTACCCAGTGTTTTGGACTAACAAAATTTTCTAACTAACTTGTCTTTATAATTAAAGAACAGGAAATCAATTATAAAGGAAGTTGAAAGGAATTGCAACTCCTTTTCACCCCTTCAAGGGTTGAATTATTATAAATGCCGAAATAGGTGTTCGATTAATTGTATTAAAGAGCATTAAGACCAAGTTTCAAGCAAATCCGACCACAAATAAAATATTCCTCATACAAACGCATACAATTGCAACTCCTTTTTTACCCCCTTAGGGGTTGAATTTCGAAATATTCTTATTCCTTGTATACATCATAAAGGAAGCCTCTGTGCAAAATTTCAGCTTTCTAGGTTTAAGGGCTTAGCCTAGGCGTTGATAGGTCAGTGAGTCAGGATTTTCATTTTTATTAGAATAAGAACAGTACAGTAAGATCCCGCTTAACGCTGTTTCAGTATTACACGGTAGTATTTGGTAGTTTTTTTTTTTAGTTTGTACAATATGATTTAAATTTTGATGGCAGTTCAAAGGCAAAACGAAGTGTTATTGGTGTGAGGTCTTGCTATCCACAAGTGCTTGCTGAACGGAACAAGTCTAGACAAACGACTTTAGATCACTTCGTCACAAAAAAAAAAGTATCAAATGAGGAAGAACCATCCTCGTCATAAATACGACATATTTACTCGAACTTTTTCTTGATTTTCATGAATGTTTTATGAATAAAAATGGATATTACCAATAACTAAGTCTATAATTGATGCAATAAAAATGAATTTAACAATTAGTGTTACAAAAATGAAACAGAAAAAGAACTGATAAATTTTGTTATTCTTTGGTCTGTTTCACTTATCCCCATTATTTACGTGTTAAGATGATCTCGTTTAACGCTGTTTCGTTTAGCGCTGGATCTTATTGGAACGCATGTATTCCACGCGGGTGAAACCGCGTAGCACAGCTAATATAACATAGAAACATAAAATATTGTGTTTGTATTGCTTACTAATAAAACGATAGAAACTTTTTGGACAGCCTGATATTTCTAATTGCCAGTGAATAGGTTAATCTAATGTTTGCATTTGGTATAACACACTGAAGGAAATTTGAACTCGATTGGCAACGAATAAATGGGCGATCGAAGGAAAACGAGATCAGTTACGGTAACCGCGACCGTCGGTCGCTCGAATTAAATTTGGAAATGGTTCGCATCGTTACAGGCGTAATATATGTACTCTAATGTGGTAACGATCGCGTTGGACCAACCCACAGGAAGGTAGTCTCGTAATTAACTTAAGCCTAATAGAGCGTTTAGTAGAGGATACTTTGAGGTAGGTCCATTGTATTAGCATAAATCATGGAGGCAAATCTCCAAACCGTGGATGAGGAGCAGTTCATCATAGTTCACAAATGAAGGGGTTACCATACGGTTATAAGACGGTCGTAATTACGACAGTGGATGCTCCGAGGGATTTTCCGCCGTGACGGTCAGTCGTAAACGTGTTAAATTTTTTCTCCGTGCCCTGAATGGAGACTAGGGTTCCTATTAGTGATCATGTCGGCATTAGCGTACCTTTATATTTAAATAGGTGGCCGAAAGAAACCGTCGTGAACGACCGAGTGCAATAATTCTTAAAGAAATTAAAGCATCGAGATGTACTTTACAAAAGTTCATTCTATACTTGTAAACTGTTAAAGTACAATTAAAGTCTATTCCAAGCTGCAGTCGTTGCAAAATATTTACCCGATTCTCTTGTCTAACATGTTGAAATGTAGCCACTGTTTAGAAGTGAATAAATTGATTATTAATAGAGTTTTACATACATATTATTACATATTATATTTTTATGTAATGTATTTGTATATATTATTATATATTGTATACACGTTACAGTTTAGTATGTTATTATAAAATATGATTATTGACATAGTTTTCATATATAAATAAATATTGATATAAGAAAATATATTTAATTCTTTTTATATATTCTCAGTTTATTTAATATATAATACGAAGTAAATTGATTATTAATATAGCTTTCAATATATATACTTGAAGACTATATACAAGTGTATTAATAATCACTTTCTTTACTTCGAAATAGTGACTACATAATAACAAACATGTTGGACAAGAGGTAAATTGGGTAAATGTTCTGAAATGATTACGTCTTAACTGTTACAAGATTTTTAATTTCGTCAAATTTCGAACGTGACTCCGTCGATCTTAGTAATTTTCGTTTACCAAACATATTTCATATAATTGTAGTTCCCTCCGACTGCCCTAACTCCCTTTATCAATTTTCGGAAATAAGAACCGTGACCGCGTTTCGGTTTAATTATCGAGAATTCCAAAAAGCCTGGAAACGAGGTGAGCCGATGTAACGACTTTAATCTAAAAATGGAGGGTTTTTATGGGTTTCGGTGAAGCTAGAGTAGATAGGTACTATATCTCAGAGGTTCGGGTAGCCGATCCCTTTGCGCTTTACCTAAGTTCAGGGTTAAAAACCCTTCCTTCGGAAAGGAACCCCACGAATGGTCCAGGGGGCGGCGAAATGAAAATACATATTTTCATCCGTGAATTTGTTTTTTTTTTCTCTCCCACGCTACACGTAGAACGGAAATCTATTTTTATTTGTCGAAAGAGCCTAGCTGTGTCGTCGAACCGAACTGTATTTTTATTAGAAATATTTGCTTTCGTGGGAGTAATAAAATGATGTATGCCGTGAGGTCGAAAGTGATAGTCGAATTCTTCTTCTTTTATTGTAGATATTATTTGTAGATTGGTACATAAAAATTATGAAATGATAAAAGAAGTGTATAGGTACTTACGACGGACAGCTTATGTTATTTTATGGTATGAATATAAGTAATTGAAAAACTATAATAACATCATTGGCTTAATTGAGAAATTGTCTTAAGATACTGAAACCGTCAAAACCTAAATATTCGTATACTTTTGATACGCAGTCTACATAATAAAGTATTTCCATGGCAAAATATTGATTGATAAAGTACTAGTATAAAGTTTACTAAAAAGTAAACAGAAAGTCAATAAATAATAAACAAACAGTGCGATTGCTTTGTTGCAGCGACGAGCCAATTTAGAGAATCGAAATTCTGGAAATCGAATCAGGATCTACCAATCGGTGTCTATATCGGACAGTGACCACCGACGGATCTATCGCCGTCTTCCGGGGCCACGACAATAACTTTATTTCGCCACTGCTCCATTTTCCTTACTTGTTAAACTTGTTTGAACGTACCGACGCGTCCACGCCGCCTAGTTATTTGACCACGCTCCGAATATACCATTTCGAGGGCGTAATCGCTAATCACTCGTCAGATTTCAGAGAAAGGGACAAACTCACAAACAAAAGACTAGTTCGGAAGTTACTTCAGTTCGGGAGCGCTGGCTCCGACCACCGAGACACTGTATAACTATGCTTCCTGGCTGATTTTACGATTTCTACGAAACTACGCTACCTTTCGTAGACCGCAACGTTCGTCTTTTTACAGAGACTACGACGCTTCGGTGCAACTGTTGGTCAAGGTGATTTATTCCCTTCTATTATCTAATCCAGCGATCGCCAGCCTTGAAGAGCATAATGGCCACTATATGCGTCTCATAATTCCCTGTGAGATGTTTACCGAAATCACAGAAGTGAGATCCTTACATAATCTAGAATTTTATCCACAGACAGTCATTAAAGACACGCTATGCCCGTTAAAGAAATTTGTCTAAATTGAATAATAGGTTTAATTTTTCCAAATGAATTAATTTGAAATCATTAAACCCATTATCTAATTTTAATTAAATGTGAATATGAGTAAATGTTATACATGTATATATTTATAATGACAAATTTATTTAAAAATATTAAATCTGTTACTTAATAATTTCTGCAATATACATAGAGGCTACGAATACTTGTCAGACTGGCTGTATGTATAAATATAAATACATATAAATTATAGATGTCAATTTGTAGACACGTGCCAAATGACTGTAAGTGGAAGCAATGCTTTGAAACGGAGCAAGTGGACGTTTGTAATGTGTGGAGTTAAAAGATGTAGTTTTAGAGGCCTAACACTTTATTCACACTTTTACCTGAATACATAGTTTGGAACATCTATCCATATGTGAACGATGAGATTGCTCTCTGTAAGCCACTTTGTATAATTATTTTCCATCATTTTCATAATTCCAATTTCATAGTGGCACTGTATATGCATGGGATGCCATTTTTACGCGTTAAAAAAAGAAAATGGGTAGACATTAATTTACCAAGAAGCTTCTTTTACACTTTTGAGGAATTTACCACATTTCAAGGAATGAAGAACATTTATTTATCTTTCGTTTATCTGTCGCAAAGTGAATGCATGGGAGTTATTATATCTCAATCTATTATATTCTGTACCTTCATAAACAAGCTCTGTGTCTCTAAAAATATGAAATTTGTTCAAAATTGTTATCTAGTGGCAGTTGAACGCGTTAAAAGAAAGAAAATGGACAAACATAAATTTACCAAGAAGTTTTGTTTGCACTTTTGAGGATTTACAATGAATCTTTTCTGGATTTATCAATCTACCAGTTTCGAAGGTATGAAGAATTTTAATTTATTTTTCATATCAAGTCCATACTTGATACATACCAAAGGCTTAAATTAATACCTGACGCTTAAATACGAAGAGCGTCGGAGCGACTTGGATGCAGGCTGAAAGGACAAAATGAGGAATTCGAAAGCGGAACCGGATAATGCGGTAATTGTATTCTGGGAATCAGTTCGGCACGCAGTCCCTTAACAAGTTTCGACGAGTCTCTCCAATTTGGCTCTAGACACGGCACGTCGGGGATGCATAGACGCCTCGTGTGGTGTAGGTCGCTCTATTCCTTTGATAGCACGTGATTCCTTTTTGGAAGCACAGGTGTCAGAGTCACGAATGACACGTTCCGCTTGATTGATTATCAGTTATCGGGAATCTCGTGCAACAGTCTGTATACTAATGATTCATCGTATTAGCTTTGCAATTCGGTAGGTAATCACGAGCGGGAGTAGATTTTTCGTGAAACTAACGGATGGACTGTGAACCTTTATGTGAAATAAAATCTTTCTTCGTACAAAGTGAATCAGAATAAAATACAAAAATACTGAGAGCTCTCAACCTCATATCTAGAAGCACCATATAACATCACTTTATGTATGCCTGCTCTATGAGTGTAATAAAAGCCATAATGAATTTAAATGAAAGAAAATAATTATGAAATCATCAAAAACATCCAGGAAAAGTACACCAAACATACACATAAAAACAAAAACATAACTATTACTTGGGAATCTTCCCACAAAGGCATAACTGGCAACGAAAAAGCAGATCTTATTGCAATAGAAGCGACAGCAACAACAATACCAAATCAAGAAATGGCAGTCTCGTACCAACACTTCATTAGACAGATACAACACACATCGAAAAAGGAATGGAATAAAAGGTGGAAGAGCAAAAGAACAAAAACTTGTAATGTACATTAACACTTTATTTACCGGGAGCCTATTTATAGGCTTTTTAATTGCAGTGTTTAGGTATTCCAATTTATTTACTGTGTTGATGGATGTCTACTTACAATGTTCAGTGTTTGGTAACAAACTTGGCTTTCAATGTATCTAGTAACAATATGAAGGAATTATTGTCAGCCTAGATTTGGCATATGCTATTGTAGAAAATTGTATTTTGAATTAAAGTCTGCTTCTAAATAGCCCGGTAGATAAAGTGTTAACAGTATTCAATATTGCCGCCCTACTGAAAACTACCCCAAACCTACTCAGAAAGTATGTACATTAACGGTATTCGATATTGCCGTTCCTTCCAAAAACTACCCCAAACCTACTCAGACAGTATGTACAACACATTAACGGTGTTAAATATTGCCGCCTCCACCAAAAACTACTCTAAACCAACTCAGACAGTATGTACATTAACAGTATTCAATATTGTCTTCCCACCAAAAACTACACCAAACCTACTCAGACAGTATGTACGACACATTAACGGTGTTCAATATTGCCGCCTCCATTTGGTTTGAAATCCTTTAATCTTTTAGAAGTATTACAAATGTATACATGCGAGAGCTATTTTCAATCTAACGAATATGCCTATATAAGCAAGCTCTTTTTATGTAGCATTACAAATGTACAAGATTCAAATAATTATTTACTTATAGACAGTAGAATAATTCAATACTACAATTTCGATATTTACAATCTCAACATGTAGAACAAACTTTCTCAAGAAGCGAAAAAGGAAAGTAACAGCTAGATTATAATTGTTTCCGTAGAAGGAACACTACCCGCTCCAAAGTTATCAATTAACCCCGCTGCAGTGGACCTATTAAACAATGGAAAATAATGTTAAATGTACAGGACACGCTACATTTCTCAAAGCAAAGGTTTCGTTTCAGTTTCAGCGGCAACCAGGGCACCGATTAATCGCTTTGGTGGATTTAAAAGATATCCGAGGCTTCATGAATTACTAATGAGTCGAGGAATCCGAAGGAAAGGACCATAAGCCGACGGTAGGAGGGACAGGGCTGACGAAGTGAAACAAATGGTGAGCATTCGATTCTTGGGCCTGTATTTAGCCCTTTGATTTGCCCGCGAAAGCTCACGTCTCTATTTGTGAATACATATTCATCGAATGGGCTTGTATATGTATATTTCCACCAGTCAACTTCGTGGAGGGTCAGACAGGGTAGCGTCATACGGCGCTCTCATAAATTACCGCTAGTTGGCAGGTAAAACATGTTATTTGCCACCGAGCTCCACAAATGAGTGCACTTTGTATTTAATTACTCGACTCACGCCCAGGGCGTATCCTCACCGGCGGACCCACCTCGGTCTAGCTGAGCTTGAGGAATATCCCTTGGTTCCCTCTCTTGTCTCTTTTTCTTTCTTTCTCTCCTTTCTGTTTCGCTTCTTCCCTTAACAAAGCTTTGTTTGCTCCTTAATCTCTCCACCTTGTTTCATTTCCTTGCGTTTCTGCGATATGTTAACTAACATCCGTGTTCTTCAACGACTTCATTTACTCGAACCATCTACATCGTCGTAATACAGGTTTGCATGGGGTATAATTCAGTTTTGGAATGGGAATATCGAATGAAATGATTTTTAAATTGGCAATTAGTTTAGATTTCGTTGGTAGGTTTTTTTGGTAAGCCTGGTCAGAAGGAAAATTATTCAATTATTGTTGAACTTAATATAAAAATATAAGTATTATACATATTTTAACATATAACAACAAAATTTATATATCAAGTACAGACATAATATTAAATATAATAAAATATAAAGTAATATAATGTAGTATTAAATATATTTGAATATATACCAACAAAATTTATATATTAAGTTCGGACATGATATAAAATATAATAAAACATAAAATAATATAATATAGTAATATAGTAATTAGTATTAAATATATTTGAGTATACATCAACAAAATTTATGTATTAAGTTCAGATATAATATTAAATATGTATAATAAAACATAAAATAATATAACATAATATTAAATATATGGATGAACTTAATATAAAAATGTACATATTAAATATATTTGAATATATAACAATAATATATTAAGTTCAATATACCTACGTCTAACCTTAATTTCTTTTTAATTGATTTATAAAAAGTATTTCTATCAATGTAATTATTCAATGTAGCTTTCCCAGAATGTTTGAGTAACTATTCTGGTGGAAATTTCTAAGATAGTAACATGGTGGCGATGATGCATCTCTTCTTTGGGGTCATAACCGAAAAATTTGGACAAACTAGAACCGATTGATGGCCACTTGTTTGAGAAATGTTTTATCGCATTTAAATTCCCTCGCCATTTTCTCGCGAGAGTGTTTTCCTTCGAATTGGGGTATAATTTAAAAATTGATTGCTTTCATCCATTATTTTCTTGCTTCGGCGCGGAACTGCGGCGGAACCAATAATTAGGGCTTTGAAATGTATGCCTGCCCGTGTTTCTATCCATGCTCTATTCACCCGCAGCATCACCTCTGTCTTCCACCTTTTCTCTTCATCTTTCTACTTACTTTGTCGGTGGCTCGGTTCAATTTATCTTATCTCTGCTCCTTCGAACCCCAACGAAATTTAGATTCTCTCGTTAATTGACTCTGATTAAACGTGGAAAATTAATTTAAGATTTCCCGGAAGGGTTACGCGCAGTTGTAATAGCAGAAACTCGAGAATTTTTTTTTCAGGATTCAAATACAATTAGGATTTTCAAACTCGATTTTCTCGATAACTGAGCTTTAAATGAAGAAATTTTATTCCATACTTTGTTCTTATTTTTTCATAAGGACCCACCTCGTGCCCGCTAGTACATGTTATTCGGCCGCACTTTGTATGTTGAATATGTTCATTTGGTACAGTTCAAATAGAGCACACATGATTGAAATTAAACATAATTAAAAGTGTCCACTACGTTACGTTGACAAGCATATTATTACAAATAAAGTCCTAAAGTCTCTTTTAGGAGAGCCTTTACTTCATATTCTTTCTAAGTAACACCTGCTCATATATTTTTCTCTAAATCTCTCTCTCTATATATATATACCATATTTTGGTTTGCTTTCTCGTGCAATTTCAATAAGAAAACTTCAAGAAAACATACATTTTTAACAAATTTGTCCTAGCATAAATTTATTCTACATAATCACTAACAAAATTTGCTAGATTTACGATGTCCCCTCATAGGGGACATCCGAGTGCAAAGGGTTAAGGACTGATGCGAAACAATTATGTCATATCCAGATTACGTACCCTTATGAAATAAAGAAACAAACCACAATGGTTCCAGGGACCAGGAAATACGGCGTTGGAAGTCGCGAAAAATTGAGCATTCGACGATGACACGGCTGTTCTTGTTGAAGGTACGAAAAGTACCAAAGGTTTTTAAGCAGAGGATTATCGTGCCGCTACTTAGGAAGAATTTTAGGAGGACGGCGAGGCGATCCCGAAATCCAAGACGGCTGCGTCTGAAGGGAATGACAGAGATCGGGTTGCTTCAGACCACCGTCGTGCTTGCCGCAAACTTTATCCTACCTGTTTTCGCTAATTGAGCGAGTAAAGATGTAACTGGACCTTACGCCCCTGAGGTATTTGCACCCTTTTTGTAGATACGATCCATTCTTTTCCCAAGGTAAATTTGCGATGGACCGCGTTCCTTGTTGCAGCCGCTTCACCTGATCGTCACTTTCAGAATGTTTGAAAAGGCTCGACACCAGTCTTACCCCGGTCAAACAGCCACGGTGTTCCCAGAGAACGGGACTAATTAATATAGAAAACACGCGTGCAGCTTGGATATTTTTCGAAAATAACTGGAGAAGGTTTACCTGTCGGGAGGTTGCCGAGAACTTTACGACCAGGTAATTTAAACAATGGTAAGTGTTTGGAGAATTTCTGCGAATGATATCGGTACCTCGTTAGGGTCTTGGAGTTTTTTTTTTATTTACTAAAAGAAAAAATATATTCGAAGTTTCGTTTAGGTTTCTGTCGAGAAAGTGTGAAAATTTGTATTGGATTTTAAATGTAAGCTCTGTAACAATTATTTTGATCTCCATGTGTTTTTAGTTTCGTGATTGCCGAATGAACTTGTCAGGAACCCTGTTATCTGTCATTATCTATTACTATAAGTTTTGTAAAACATATAATACATATCATACATTTAACGAATAGTAGATACAATTACGACGAATTTGAGGATGCTTTACGTTGCGTAATATTGTCTTTCTATGGTACATGTAATATAATGTATGATCCTGGCAATGTGGCCGATTCTCATGAAATGACCGGTGCAACAGTGTTCGACGTTTGAGATCATATGAAAATACCTGAACCATTTTGTTGGTCGTTGTAGTAAGTAGATCTACCCTCTGAAGTACTGACATGCATTTATGAACCACCTTGTGTGCATATCACACGTTCACTGTCTTTCAAACGGTGAGGCAGATGGGCCGACCGTTGCAGCATGGAGGAGCTGCTCGCTTTAAACGCGTTTCATTAAAAAAATGTGGCAATGCAAATATGCCACGCGAAAAATGATTCACCTTTAAACGCTTAATTTCTAAAAATGTAACGAAACATGTTCAAATTACCAATTTAGGTGTCCCATCTATTCGTTTATGTCAATTCCTTGTACACTGACAGAGTGAACATATTCAAATACATTATGCAATGTGACATGTTGTATAAGAAAATATTAGAATGTTGCTAAAGGATAACGTAATGAACTGAAGAGTTAATTTCGCCTTGATTTTCTCTATTATTTGTTTAAAAAGATAAAAAGAACATAATAGAATAATTTTAAGTCTGCTACGTATAATATTTGATGATTTTATCAGAAAATTAAGAAAACCTGTTTTAAGATTAAAAACAACAAGAACATTGTATATAATTTTGTATGCAATGAACTGTATATTGGTTAAATATTCATTTATTATCTCTAGTAATGTTTTTGCAAAAATTGCAAATTGCAGCAAACGTTTTTATTCTTTCCTTTGTACTGCTACATCGTAACACATGTTTACACTATTTTCTGTATATACAATATATGCGTATATAATTATTTATATGCAGTATATATGCAATATAACAATATATTGTATATAACGATGTGTTTTAATATTGTCGAACCAAGCAAATAACCGCAGAGGGTTATTCCTAGCTATCCCAAACAAAAAATCCACAAAAATAGTACCTACAATTTCCCAAACATTTCATTCCAACATTTATCTCTGCAATCCGCGCTAAAAATTCCGCTAAAATCAACAGGATAAAATTCAAACGGCCTTCAAATGTCCTTGTCGCCCCCGACTAGAGCAACGAGTTCATCGCGCACCCTTTCGAATCGAGACTCTTGTCAATAGTTCTTTACACTTAGCAGATAATCGCATCGATTACTCCGCAAGCATCGCGCCCTATTCACCCACGCGTCCCAAGGTACACATACACACGCATACGGTCACACGTGCGCGCGTATTAACCACCCTTGCTGGTAAAGGGCCAAGTAATGGCTGCGCGGTTCTGTACACACGATCGTATAGATTGGAGGCGCCGTGCCACCTGTTGCACTAACCGCACGCATACTCCCAGCCGATTGGCTCAACTTGACGATGGGAATGGTGGGGTTCGCGGGCGAGCCACGATTGGTCGTGCGGCACGTGCTGCACGAGGGTGCCTCGCTCCGAAAACGCATAAATCCCCCGGCGTTGCGCCAGCCGAGCTCAGAATCACCCCGACAGCCAACCGAGGCATGCGCGCGCCGAGTTTCGAGGGCACGTTTCGTTCCTGCGCGATCATCACTGTCAATTTCGTCACGTACAATTTACTTCCGCCGATCGCAAACGTTATCGACCCGCGGTGGATACATCCAGCAACCGATCGCGCGATCTCCGCACGACCCTGACAGGGTAACCCAACTCGTTTCGTAACACCGCGTTATTCGCGTCGATGCAGTGGCCGTTCAGTGGAGGCAAGGACGAAGCTCGCTGATCACACGTTAGGGCTAGTGTCGGTTCCCAGAAATTGTTTCGTTATGGAACTGCAGGAGATGTTCCGCTACGGTTACATGTTCCCGCCGCGCGAAGACGAGGCCGTATCCTGCATGTACCTGGACCTGCCCAGCTACGCGTACTCGAAGAACAAAGCGGATCTGCCGCCGGTGAGCAGCATCACGGTGCCCAAGTGTGTCGTCTATGACAGCAACTGCAGCGACGGTTGGCACACGCCTAGCCCAACCGCTAGCCTGCGATCGGTCAGCCCAGCCACCACCCTGTCGATATCTTCGGAACCCGACACGATCAGCGCCCCGGTGACCTATCGTCTTCTGGGTTCCATGGAGGTGTTGAACGATAGGTACGCCGCGAAGAGGAGTCCCTCGACGGTGGGCGTCGAGACCCAACGCGCTGCGAACACGGTAGACCTAGCCGAAGAGGTAAACAGCTTGGACGCCGATACGGACGGGACCGTCGACCCCGAACCCGACACGGACCACGAGAAGGCCCAATCGAGGCGCGACAGTGTCATCAGCAACTCCAGCAGCTTCTCCGACAGGATCGCTGACGCCGACAGCGAGGACGACCTAGAGATGAGCGACGATCACGCGCGGTCCGGACTAGACAGCGTCGAGGATCACAGGGATTCCGTCAGGAGGAGGGGAAAGTACGTGAGCTCGACGATCGTGAGGAAACGCAGACTGGCTGCGAATGCCAGGGAACGCAGGAGGATGCAGAATCTGAATAAAGCGTTCGATAGACTCAGAGCCTATTTGCCCTCTTTGGGAAACGATCGACAGTTGTCCAAGTACGAGACCCTTCAGATGGCACAGTCGTACATCACGGCTCTCTACGACCTGCTGCAATGAGGATCGATGGGGATCTTGTTCGATTATTTCAGAAAATCTCCCTGTATCGCGCGATTGAAAGAGTGGCCGAAGCGAATGCCGGCTTCGAATTTAACGCTTCAACTGCTGGTTGGTTTAGGAATGGTGTCGAACTTGGAGGGGAAGTTTTAATGATTGACACTAAAACTACCAAGGTGTACGCATATTTATTATACATATTATAATATACGATGTATAATATATAGTAATGTAGCGTACTGTTTATTATAATATTTTGTAATTATAATATATACGTGGTATGCTATATTATACTATATTAATTCAAATTAATTCATTGTGGTAAAAGTACTGTATATTATATAAACATTATATTTTATGTATATATATATATATATATTATATTATATATTATATTATATATTATATATACACAATATAATGTACATTATATATATATATATATAAATATATAATATGTACTATAATATATATAATACAATATGTGTTACTATATACATACATACATATTATACTACACCTAATCAACTAGAGGGAGAAGGAGCAATTTATCAATGAAATTAATTCTCCGTTGCATTAATTGTCCTTAAATATTGCGATAAAAGCATCGTTAACGATTGAGTATCTTTAGAAAGATGTCTAAAATACGCGACTAAAATTGACTGGCTTGGTAGTTTTAGTGTTAGGGAGTGTTCTATTTTTTTTGAACAGTTTCGAGGCAATTTTCATGATTTTCTTTTAACCAACGTTCTTGTTATAAACTTTTAAAATTTATTTTATTTGTACATACATATCTGTATAAGATTCTCTAAAATGTTTATTATCAATTTGTGACTCTCGTGTCTCCCCCCTCCACCCAAAAAAAAGAAAGTATTAAAAATGTCCTAATTGTAGGTAGAATTCCTTTGTAGATCGAAAAAGCCTATAAGTAAGTTGCGCAGCAGATGAAGTGTTAACGAAAAAGCGAATAATATAAGCTTGTTGCTCGTGCATGAAAGATGCACGCTGTTAGTTCGCGATCCATGATCTACGATCGTTTAGCTGAATTGTGTGAATTGTGTTTGTAGTAGATAGTCTATAATTGCAAGATTCCCTGCCAAGGGTTGTTCAATTTTGCTCTGATAAATAACGAACAAAGTTTGGCTCCTCTGTGTTTTAGAAACAACGTTTGAAGCGACGTCGAAGTGTTATCGTTAACGTAAATCGCTCAAAGCGTGGCAGAACGGAGAGATTTAGATTATGTATTTATGGAATTTTTGTAAATAACGACGGCTTTGTACATTCTGTAAAAATAGTTATAGCTCGTATTTAAGTTTCTCGTTTAGCATTGTATGATAAAACGAAACAAGTCATGTTCTTATAATTTATTAATAGACTGTAGATGTTTATGCATTCAGCACATGTTTATGACAAAACAGATAAAATATCAACGGTAATATTAGGATATAAGACGTACTTTCATTCACGTTTCAATTCTTTTTCCGTGTCTGTAAAAATATGAATTTGCGTAAACATCCGCGGTCTATTTATTAGAAATTTAAACGTGCTCCTTCTCGAGACTGACGAGCAATGTGTTAAAGAATAAAGTTATTTTATAAAACACGACGTGCTCATCTTACGATTGCATCCCCAATCCTTCGATTCACAGAGAAAAGGGGACTATGGAATGCTAAATATTTTGATGTAGGGACTAGTTGCACGAATTTTATTTCGAAATTTCCAGTGGAAACCGAAATCGCTCCAGAAGTGTTGATACCAGGCTCGTAGCAAGGTACGAAGTATATTGGGGGCAAAGGAAAAACAGCATCGTCATCGGTGGTCTGGTTGTCATACGAAACCCATGCGACGCGTCGGTGCCCGGTTTCATTGCAATTTGAGAACCTGCAGCCTCCTTCATTCGACGATGACTCTTCTTTCGTTCTCTTTCCCTCCATCTTTCTCTCCTTCGTCCTCACCAGCCTCGTACTTCCTTTTTCCTGTAGTTTCCTACCTGAGCGATTTAATTAGTGAAGTGCCAAACTTTAAGGTGCTCCTCTGGCCTAGAGAGGTCGAATCGATTATTGAGTTATTGCATTTTCTCGCAGGCTTAGGGGAATGAAAACGTGCGCCGCGCTTTCCTTTTTCTCCTCCTATCGTTTTCTACCTGGGTGATTTAATTAGTCGGGTGCCAAACTTTTCTTAATGGAGAATTTCACGGTAACAGATTCTTTTTCTTCGGATTATCCGATAGATACAAGTCTTAGGAATGTTTTCCGGCAATTTCATTTAAATTTGAAAATAATTGATAATTGATAAGACACCGATTTCCGAAACTGTATATTCAGACGACTTCAAATTTTTATATACACTGTTTATGGCGTGAATATCTAACGTAGCACCTATGGAATTATTATTTGGTGAATTCTTTTTTACAGAAATATAATCTATAAAAGGGACACTTTATAGGGCACTTTTATAAATATTTTTTTGTTTTAATGACGGCTAGTTTGTAATAACGTAACAGTTGTTTAGGAAAGATGAGAAAGTCAAAAATTAATTGCTAGACTGAGGGAATTCGGAGGAAGGGAATAGATATTGGGTAGAAGAGGACAAGAAATGTGAATTGTGTACGCTGGAACTAGGTACGATTAAGCGTTACACAGAGGATCGTCAGGCATTAGAAAAGGGGAAAATAAGAGAGAAGAGTGGTAGAGTGGAGAGTAAATGAAAGGGTGATAGAATGGATAAGAGAATAGAGAAAAATGGAGAAAATTAATGAGAGAAAATAGAGACTAAAGAGAGGACTAAAGGCACAGTAGTATAATACATAGGTTTAGTGGTTGTACTTATTAGACATTTAGTAGTAGGTTAGGTATAAGTAGGTAAGAATAGGAAGTTCATGAGAATAGAAAATGTATGGAAGAGGGACAGAATGGAAGTAGATTGTTTGTAACCAAGTCCATTTCCTGACTGAAAAGCTGAAATAAATAAAGGTACACCCTCGTTCATAAATATGTGGGTGCCTAATACCTTCGATGACTAATTAGTATACACCGTAAATTATTACTATGAAACTTTTGATTGCTAAATTCCATATTGGATGTGTATTTAATAACATTTAATAATGTTAAGTGGAAGGTACCTAGCTGGAGTTAATATTCCTTTTTTGTATTTAAACAAAGTAGAAATAATAAAACGTTGTACGAACATGTAGAAATAAGAACTCGTTCAGGGTTATCGAAAAGCTTGACGTATTTCTAGAAAAAAATTCTCAAAGGTACTCTATGTTTCGTTACCGTGGCGTTCTTTCGTTAGGTATTCGAGTCATAGATTATATTATTGAATTATTGCATTTTTCCCTTGGATTTGGATGTTAGGGCTGAACATCTTAAATATATTATTTTAATGTTCGCTTCCCAAAATATTGATTTTTCCCATTTTCTCCTATTTGAGGAATTCGAAACAGGTTTCAACAATTTTTGGTGGAAATGCGAGAAACGAACAGAGTTGGGAGACTTCAACGCACGCGTAGCACAGATGGCGGTTGAGAGCGCGTGGGCATGGTATTTAATTTACGGTTATTATCTGTAATTTGTTACAATTATTTGTAGAAGAAGAAAAAGAAGAAAATCCACTTTATGGTCTTGGAACAGAAGATTGGGGTTAAATAGTTGTTGATATCAAAAGTCCTGCTTCGTGGACATCAAAAATAAATTTTGTTTCTTTACACAAAGAATACTCGTGTATTTACATGGAAATAATTGTACAAAGAATTTTCCTAACAGTTTTCTTCTTTACCAATAAGTAGGCTAAATAAATAATTAATTATTTACACATGAAGAATCCAGCAGAGAATTTTTGCTGCAGTGCATCATTGGTTATATTCAAGTCGCCAGAAGAACTCAATATTTGTTCTACTCTGTTACAAATATATTCTTAAAATGTTTTTAAATGTAAACGTAACAAGTATTACTATTCACCAGTACCCATAAAAGGTAAGCTAAGTAAATAAATAATTATCTATATGAAACAAATATTATACAAGGAATGTGTCCAACAATTTTGTTCTTTACACAATAAGTAAGCTACATAAATAATTAATTATTTACACATGAAGAATCCAACATAGAATTTTTGCTTCAGCACATCACTGGTTAAATTCAAGTCGCCAGAAGAACTCAATATTTGCTCTACTCCGTTATAAATAAATACTTAAAATGTTTTTAAATGTAAACGTAACAAGTATTATTATTCAACTGTTAATACAGTGTTAAAACAAACAAGTTTCGTTTCAGGTATCCACCAGTACCTATAGTAAGTAAGCTACGTAAATAAATAATTATCTACATGAAAAAAATTATACGAAGAATTTTCCCAACAATTTCATTCTTTACACAATAAGTAAACTACATAAATAATTTATACGCGAAGAATTGGGTAAAAGAACTCAATCTTTGCCGTATCCTATTATCAATAAATTCTCGACAAGCTTTTGAAACTAAACCTATCAAACTTTTATCATTCAACTGTTTAACAAAGTGCTAAACGCAAATATTCGTTTCAGAGATCCTCCAATACCTGTCGCGTGGCAGCGTCCACTTCTTCCACGGCCCCCTCCTCCTTGGCCCCCTTCTTGAACGTTCCCAGAAATAATGGCTCGGGTAAAGGTGGGCCAGGAGAACCTTAGCGAGCTCGATAAAAATCGCGCGACATCTTTCTTCGCCCGTGGACCCTGAAGAATCGGCTCGATACCGATGAAAAAAATAAAAATTACCGAAACAAAAAGATGAGATGAGGGAGGAGGGGGTGGGGAGTCTGTTAGAGACGGTAAATATTGTTCGGAGCAATTAATTCTTGGGTGGACTGTCACCTAGGCTTTGTCAGAAGGGTTCCCCCTTGACAAAGAGGAGGAATCTGGATCCGCAAGCGGTGACCAGTGGCCACTGTCATCAAAATACTCGAAGGGGTTGGGGTCGGGGGCTGGTTCGAAGACGCTGGCCAGAACCGGGAAGGGGGTAAAACGGAGGATAAAAGACAAACGCCGCCGCGTCGTCGTTGTCTGATCGTGGAGATTGCTTTATTTGAGTCCGTTTAGCGTGGAGGATCCTGAAACCCTGCCGAATATTTTGTCGTGGTCGCTACCGCAGACGAGCCTCCTTATACCTTCGGCCGCGGAGGCAGAGGACAGAGGCGTAACGCTTTAAACATCGAAATAATGTAATCTGCCGACTGGAATCAAGCGATAAATATAATCGACCGGTTGAAATTTGTCGGTGCCGAGCATTCGGCTGTTTATGTTCGCCGCACCTGTGCCTCCACGGTATCAAGATCGATTGTAACCGCTCCCACTGTACGACGCTTGAGATAACCATCGTTCGCGAATTTTACTTTATGGCTAGAATTGGGAATGACTCTTTCGATTCGTTTACCTGTGGGAATCCGTGGAATTCTAGATGGCGTTTACTAAAACGCAGTAGAAATTCGTTCGTAGTGGCGATTAACTCGAGTGTCGGCTGTGGGAAAATCTACGAGGGTTGAACGAAATCTAATGTCTTCGATACGACAACTTCTACCGAGGTATTTTAACCTGTTCGGGGCTCTGCGCGAGTATGCTCGTCAAATTGTTTTGTTCTTGTCGTGCTCTTTCCTATTTAAAAAGCTCACGCGATTTAACTCGTCTTGAATACGACAAGAACAAAATAATTTAACGAGTATACTCGCGCAGAGCACCGAAAAGGTTAAATGTTAACTAATGTAGCTACGCTGCGTATCAAAAGTATACGAACACTGAGGTTTCGGTACCCCAGTTCGTATACAGGTTTCAGTACCTTAAGACAGAGATTCCCAAACTTTTTAGACCCGCGGCTCCTTTAGTATACAGATTATTTTCGGCGGTTCCTTTAATACCAATCAATATGAGACTAATCTGTAATATGTTAGACAGACTACATTTTGTGGCACAAGCTAACTGAATATAAGTGTTACTATTTCATAAGAATTAATTTCTTTATTATTAAACTTTACCAATATTTAGTTTTCTTTCTCTTACATTTTTACATATTACATGTACATATTAAATATTTACATACTTACATATTACATATTTACATTTACACATTACATATTTACATTTACATATTTCATATTTACATTTACATATCACATATTTACATTTACATATTACATATTTACATTAACATATTACATTTTACATATTTACAAAGTATCGCGGCTCCCCAGGGAATCACTGCCATAAGACAATTTTTCAACTATACTAATGATATTATCATATATGTACAACGTGCCAAAATACCTTTGAACACCCATTTGTATTAAAATATGCAAAGAATGATCGTTGCTGTAGCTACGAGGGTCGCATTTTATACTTCATTTTTTATGATTGAATGTAAAGGCACAGAATTATTGTCTACATCTAATATTATTAACTAGTGATTTTACAAAGTTACGTACCAGTTCTTATTTTCACAAGCGTTTGTATATTTTTGATACTTGATAAAAATGAGCTTTTAGATATAGTAGCGTTCCTTCTTCAATACCGCAGTATATATTTATGAAACACTGTTTCGAGATACTGAAACCTCCGCAATCCAAATATTCCTATACTTTCGATACGTAGTGTATTAAAAAGTAGATAAAATAATTGATCGAGTTCATTTTTAGACAGTGCGTAGATTATGGTAGTCTGTAACATTTTTTTTGTTACAAAAAGAACGTGTAGCGTGTGCCAAAATGAAAATGTAACGGCATTATTGTCACAAGATTGCAAGTGGTATAAAGTATTTATGCAGCATATATTATTTAAAGTAGTATTTGAAATATTTCCATTATAAATTTTAACTAGGTCTAGTTACGAGCTCATCGATCTCAATGGCCTCCAATTGTGTTAAACGTATCTGCATTCAAGACAATAACGAACGATTCTAACTTGGAACTAAATTATAATTAGGTATTATTTTCCTTTTATTTTCTAATGTGTGTAGCTTGAAAAACTAGGGGCGAACGACCCCTAATCGTGGGTTAAGGATACTCAACGACTTTCCCCTTTAACGTACTTCAGATTCATTGAGATCGGTGAGCTCGTTAGCAATGTGTACACTTACCAATAAAATACTTCAGACGGATTCTAAACACATTCATATTTTTAAGAATAATAACGACTGCTTAGTGGATGTAGCAAAAATATAGATAGGAATATAATAATGAATAATACAGGTATCGTGCGAGAATTTGATTGTCGATATGGAAGATACGATACACTCTAGTTACAATTGTCATGGTTCTGTAAATTACTGTAAGTATTTGTTCACTCTGTGTGTAGACTTAGCGATAAAATACTTCAGACGGATTCTAAGCAAACCCATATTTTAGAATTCGATTTTTAGTTTAGGAAGAATAATACAATAATACTTGGGTGGTGGATCTAGTAAACTAGAATTTGATTGGCACATAGATGTACCAATTTTTATGATGGAACATACTCTATTTTATTTATTCGAGCCCGAATGTATCAATTGAATTAAGCATTAATATGCATAAGAAGAATTTTATTTATCACCATTTATCATAAACGTAACAATGAATTAATAATAAATAATTTCGCTAATTGTGTTTCCTTTACTCTGGAAGGTGGTTTACGAGAAATCACAGATACGAATATAATAGTTAGACTGTGGATCTTCATGCAAAATAAAATCTTTGTAAACGTACCTACAAAAATTAAACCTAAATAGGAATTTATTTTACTTTGCAAATATTATAATATGAACTTTAGTTTCAATTGTTTTTTATATACACGCGTGTTGCGTGCATTTTATAGTTTGTTGCAGATTCAAATCTCCTATAAATGCGTGATGATCCGCAGTCTAGTGATAATGTATGATACAAGTATCGTATTAGAGTTTTATTGTCGACATGAAAAATAAAATACACTTCATTTATGATTGATCTGGTTCTTCAAATTACTGTATTTTTTCATTCTATATAGTGATTTCCGAACAAAGTCTGACCTTGTCATTAATCCCCCCTTCCTCGACTTCTGACTTCGCGTGCTCGTTTCTCCCGACGTTTTGGGAACCGTTGAATATTTTTGTGCAGTCCAAACGGGACGGCTGCTGAATAAATCATACAAGCGGCAACTTTCAAATTGACCGGTTGAATTTTTGCGCTAGTTTGTCGCGTGAGTCGAGCCCGACTGCCGTTTGACGAAACACGATTGATTTATGTGCACCGGTCCACACTTGGATAATTCCAGCGTAGCGAATCCCATTAAATAGCCCGGGTCTTCCTCCCCATCGCGCTCGAATTTTGATACGTGCTTACATTTCAATTGACATGTCGCTGAAACCCGACGGGGGCACACCGGTGAAGAAACTCGATGAGTCGAGACAAATAAATATGAAAGTTGACAATGCGACATGATCCCGATTAACATACGAAACAAACTGCGCCGGAACGGCGATTATCGAGCCAGTGGGGAGACAATGCACTTTTGGTAATCGAATCTGGGAAATGGGAGTAGGAAGTCTGCAAGAGGAGAACGTGGAAGAGCGAAGGTTAATTTCTTTATAACATTTCGCTCTGGCCATGCAGTTCAACAGTTTTATAACTTCTTTTTACGACTTCGTTCCATGTGCATGAATTAAATGTATTTTTCTAACTTTGCACCTGCATGAATTTTTATATTTTCACAATCTCTAATCTACCTGCATGAATCTCCATATTTTTATTATTTTTACAATATTTTGTATTCGTGAGTGTATCCTTATGAAAGTACTATGAATAGATTAACAGTGAGTTCAACAGTTTTGTAATTTAGTCGCTCGTGTGTGAATCTAAATCCTTTTGAATTATTTTCAACATTTTGCGGCTATGTTCTACGTGCATGAATTAAATGTATTTTTCTAACTTTACACCTGCATGAATTTTTATATTCTCACAATCTCTAATCTACGTTCACGAGTTTCCCTATTTTTACTATTTTCAAAATATTTCATATTCGTGAGTGTATCCTTATGAAAGCACCATCAGTAAATGTGAGTTCAACAGTTTTGTAATTTAGTCGCTCGTATGTGAATCTAAATGCTTTTAGAATCATTTTCCTAGATGCATTTACAATACTTTGCGACTTTGTCCTAAGTGCATGAATTAAATATATTTGTCCAACTTTGCACCTACACGAACTTTTAGTACAATTTTCAGTATTTTTACTATTTTCGCAATGCTTTCTTGTATGTATGAATTGTATCATTTTTTGCAACTTTTTCTTAGATTTAAGGAAAACATGTGAACATGAAATCGTTCTAGGTACGAACATATCCTATATTAATTCAGCCTTTAATTGATATTATTTTCTGTTTTTAATAACAGTGTAACAAATTCCTTTGATTCTAGCAAAGAGTGGAAGTCGCATTTGAAACCGATAGAGGCTTAACAAATTCTTTGTACAAGTAGGTAAAGACACAAAAGCTCGATTTTTCACTATCGACTTTAAAAATCCATTGGAAGGATGCATAGCAGAAAGAGGCAGTTATAAAGAAAAGTAAATATAGCCAATTAAAATTGTGGCAATATTGCTGCAATATTACTGCAATATTACTGCATGGTGTATGAATTAGACTTCATATAAGTATCAAAAGTTCAAAACTAAATATTTAACACTAATTTTTATTCTGTAAAACTTATTCTGTAAACCTTCCTCCTATAAAAATGATTGAAATGAAGCACTAATATTCAGAATTTTATTTATTATCATCCATCATAAATGTAACAATGAATCAATAATAAATAATTCTTCACTAACCGGGTTTCCTTTACTCTACAAGGTGGTCTACGAGAAATCTACAAAGAACGGGTGTTATGAATGAAGGTCACGGTGAAACCTTCCTTGTATGTGGATATGGTATCTTTTTAAATGTTTCAAGCCCCGATGCGTGGTCTAGCGAGTGCTTCCGGATTATAAACGCAGGTAGAAGGTGTGGTCGATCCTGGCGAACGCAACGAAAAACACGACCGCCCATTGTGAGGGATTTGATGATCCTGCGAGCTCGACGTCGAGCTCATGAATTGGTAAGGGATCCCCATACCTGTGATCGCAACGAATAGAATAAGAGAAAAACTATCGGATGGGTTACGCTCATGTTCGTGATTCTTTCAAATTCGATTCCTCTTTTCTAGGTTATTTGAAAATCATAATACAATTTTTTTGTTTCAACTGTGCACTGATCGATTTGTCATATGGCCCTTCGCTTGAAGTAGAGTTATCAATTAACGAAGAGCTTTCATTAAATTATCAAGAAAAAAATACAAATTTTAATCAATTTATTTATATCAGTGAGCGTGAATCTTTATGAAAGCACTATCAATGGATTGGCGAGGATTTTCCATCGAAAATGTGTTCAAGCACGATTTTATTCGGATTTTTAAAAATTGGAATTAAAAAAAAGAACACGTACTATTATGTATAATTAAAAATAATCCGAATGATGTCGTGTTTGGACTCATTTTCACCAGGAAAACCTCACAAATCGGTGGGTTACATTTTCATAGATGCATCATAAAAAAATACAAATTTCAATTTTTATTATAATGTATAAATAAGTATTTCTCAATCATTTCATTCGAATAATACTCCAGTGCATTGAGATATTTACAACTGTACCAAAAAGTCGATGTTTATCAGAAACTTATAAATTTTGTAATTACTTTAAGGGAAATTACTAAAATGAGGATAATTTTAGGTTGACAGTAGGATGGGAAGAGAAAGAGTTTTCTTTTAAAAGACGAGGGAATATACGTTCTAGTATCAGGACCAACGCCAGCTCATCGTTAAACATTAAAATTAGAATATAAATTTTGTAATTACTTTAAGGGAAATTATTATAAAGGAGAATCATTTCGGATTGCCATCCAGGAAGTAGGATGGTACGGAAAAGAATTTTCTTTTATAAAACGCGAGGGATACGTATTTCAGTATCTGGACCGACACCAGCTCGTCGTTATAAATCAAGAGTGTTCTGTAGGTATACCCTACCTTCTATTCTCCAGTGGCGTGGCAGCACAATGCAGCCCTGGCACACAATCGTACGCCAAACGAAAGCTCGCTGAACCGATTTGTTTGTTCGGCCGCTTCGTGATCGAATGAAATCCGCTTAATGTAATCGAAGGGTTTTCGCGTTTGTAGGAGGTTGCACGGGTTTGAAACCACGTCGTAGAGGGTCGTTCTCAACGTGGGTCAGGGGGGTTGAGAGAAAACCGGATGGGAAAGTTAAAAAAGGGGGTAAAGGGAAAAGAAAGGGGGGCAGAGTTCGACACGCGCGACACGAGCTTACTTCTCTCCACGCCACTTGAACCTACCCCAGGGGCATTAATTTCATTTAATCAAACAGCGGCTATACTTCTACCGACCCTCCGCTTGTTTACCCTTATTCTTCAACAGAATATTTAGGCCTACCTTTGAGTTTTTAAGAAGGAGAACGTTCTCACCGAAAAAAAGACATTGAAAACGACCGGGCACCGATAAGGGCGATTTTAGGTCCTACGCTCTTTTAGAAATTAATTTTGTGCCTTTATATTTAATCGATGGTAACTATAGTTTAAGTAAAAATATTTATTCGACATTTTAAATAATAATGAATCTACTATATTATATTAGGGAGTCCTTATTTCAATGATTTTTTAAATCTATGTTACGAACCTCCTAAATACCATGCAAATACATACAAAAATTCCTGCAAAATTTAAGCTCTTAATTTTAACATTAACAAATTAAAAAGAACAGAAAAGCGTTAACATTAACACGTGACCCAAACCTTCGAAAGTTTTAAATGGAAAATACATGTTATTATTTCAATGGGTTACTTTGTTTTTTATATCTCCGGTAAAAATTAATGAAATGATTTAAAATTTGACAGAGTTATTACTTATAGTAGTAGGAACTAAACAAAATTTCAATTTCATAATAATATATAATAATCTTCAAAAAAGAGAAGCACTGGGGGAAATACTCGAAATTTAAAATTGCAAGTAAGGCAGGATGTTTTACAATAATAAATATTACTGACAATGAGAGTGAAATTTATCGAGATCAACTATATTGTGTATAATAGTTAAATACACCTTTACACGTATTGTGAGTAAATGTTTCTAAAAATAAAATATGATACTTCCATTGCTTCGTCTCTCTCTCTCATCGTTGATGTTATTACAAATATTTTTGTATTTCATACGTGTTCCACGGATAGATATCGCGATGCTTCGAATACGTTTTTCCTATATAAATATTTCGACACTCTATATGTATTTTGTATATGAATATTTCGGATATTTCATGTGTATTTCATATAGAACTATTACGATACTGTAGGATCGTTAAAGGCTATAACAAACATCTGGTACAAACAAATCTATCTATTTTATTCGTACGATAAACGTAATGAGAATTACTCTTCTTTAGAAGCCCTGTCCACGTTGTTCAGCTTCGGAGCATCGGCAATATTATTAGCCTCCCAGCGCCTTTCGAAATCATTTCTAACATCGATCAACAAACTTTGTCTGCAAAGTCTGGAAACTGTGCTCATGTTCCCTTGCTCCTTGCCACATATCAGCCGCACGAACTTGAACTTGTTTACAATTTTCGTGAGCGGCCCTTTGGACTCCTGTTGATTAGAAATGGTTCTCGGAAGGGACTCGCATCCTCTGTTGGAGTCCGTGAGTCCTTCAAAGATATCAGGCTCGACGTTGATCATCCCAGCACTGGCAGACTTCACACGATCAGGTAGGGAGACAGCCAAACTCCTCGACAGCTCCTTCACGTTGTTCTCGTTCGCCAAGCTAACACCTTCCTCCTTCGTCCTCCCTCCTTTATTAACGTAACGAAATATAATGTATATCATTTATATTGGAATGTACAATAAATTGTATTTATACAATGAAATACAACCTATTTCATTAATAGAATAAAATAATTACAATCTGTTTCATATGTGCAATGAAATATCATTTCGTATACATACAATTTACTATAGTACATTTTATACATACATTTCATTTACGTAATGAAATAGAATTTATGTAATTTATGTAATGAAACATAATTAATTTCGTATATACAATATAATATAATCCATTTCATTTAGGCAATGAAATGCAACCAGTTTCATTAATAGAGTAAAATATACTAATTTTCATTTATGAAATGTAATATAATCCATTTCATTGGCACAGTAAAACATAACCAATTTCATTAACAGAATAAAATATAATTTATTCCATATGTGCAATGAAATATTATTTCATATGTACAATTTAGTATATTGTATTTCATTCATGTAATGAAATATAACCTAGGTCATTTATATAATAAAATATAATCTATTTCATGTATACAATGTAATACAATCTATTTCATTTACACAATGAAATGCAACCAATTTCATTAATAGAATAAAATAATTACAATCTGTTTTATGTGCAATGAAATATCATTTCATATACATACAATTTACTATAATATATTTCATTTATGTAATGAAATAGAATTTACGTAATTTATATAATGAAATATAATCAATTTCAATAATAATAGTAAGAAAAAAAATTCATTTCATTTGAACACTGAAGTATAATTTAATACATGTGTACAATGAAACATAATCGATTGCATGAAATAATCGATGTCTATCAAAAATCTTTTAAAAAATCAAACAAGAATGTAGAATTGTCAACATTACTTTGATTCTATACAAAAAATCGATATCTATTAAATATCAATAACAAAATTCCAAACGAAATATAAAATTTCTAGTTACTTAATTCATAACTGCTTGATGATTCCGTTGAAGAATTCGTCGCGCATTTCATCGAGCTTGTAGTTGAATTGAAGCCTGCGCTGGTAGACTTCTCACCATCTTTGTCCTTCATCGTTTCTTCTTTCGTTTCACTTCCATTGGATTCCATTTCCTCCAATTTCAACTTATAGTTCTTCCCATCCCTCAACTGATCATCTAGAATCTTCTCATAAAGATTGCCACAGGTTTTTCGAAACCCCTGCTCATTGGAAGACGCTTCCATCACGGAGTGACATAGAGGTCCACCTCGACGAGACAGGAAGTCCTCTTTGGCGCGACGTATCCTCAGAGCATGAGACTCCAACCCTGACTCTTCCGAAATGGTGTTAGTTCTACCGTCTCTCCTAGCCACCACATTGGACAAAATCTCCAGTTTGTGCATCAGGTCAGGCGAACGCGGATCGAACCTTGAACTTAACGCATTATCGTTCTTCTCATCCTGTTTGAGGCTGGAAGAGCTAACCGCGGACGGCACTCTGCTCTGCTGGTCCTCCAGGTCCACCTCCAAGGACACGCTGACTCGATGTTCCTTTCGACCCAGGGAATATTTAAACCTACCCTTTTCCTCCGCTCTACCGACACCTGACACTCTACTTGTCAACCGTTGATCCTCCTCCTCCTCCGCTAGAGACTGCTGGAACACGTTGCTCTCACTGGAGGACGATTTCCTTTTATTTTCCGAAGATTTGCGTCCCTGGAGGACTTGGTTCTCGATTCCTGGGCGTTCTTCGTTAATAGTTTCATCGGTTTTAGGTTCCTTTAAGTCGCGATCTTTGGAGGAGGGTCGAAGGGGCCAAGGAAGAGAGAAAGACATCCTCTGAAGCACGTCCTGGCGATTTATTTTTGGGGACGTCGACCTGGACTTGCTCTTGTTTCTCAATGGGTACACTTGATCATGCTCCGAGGAACTGCTCTCGGGTCTGCTGGCTGAATGATCTTCTGCTCTACGAAACGGTGAGAATATCATTCGTTTCGTTTTGATGAACACGTTCCTAGTGGGTGAGGATCGCTTTTTCGGGCTTGTTTCTTGATCGGTCGCTGGTGGATCGTGGCTGGGGCTCGACCGGTAATCGTTCTGGGCTGTGGGATTCTTGGATGCAGGTACGTCGGTAGGTGACTGGGACTTCTGGCCTTCCAGTTTCTCCGAGCAGCTGTTACTGGCGGTAGGTACCACTATTTTGTTCAGAGTCTCCTCGTTAACGATGATCCTCTCGACGCAACGCTCCTCGCGGTTAGGCGCGACTGTGAGGGAGGTTGTTTGGATCGTTGGTTCACGGTGATAGTCGCTGGTGCTGAGATCTTTAACACCTAGCTTCAACGAGGACGTGTTTCCAAATGTTTGATATTGTTGTCGTGAGTTTGGAAGCACAGATTCTGGAGTGGGGTGATTGGGAGCTTTCGCGTTGCAAACGTTTGGTTGTCCGTCGTTTGAACACTTGGTGGCTGGTGATTCGAATGATTCATAATCTGGTTCCTTTCTCGTTTTTGATAGATTGTAGTATAATCGATCGTAGGACTTGTCTCTGGATGAATTGTAGCGTTTATCGCCGTTTTCGATGTCATTCTCTTGGGTTGTGCGATGGGAACTCGTCTCGAACGAGGTGCACTTATTTTTATCTGAAAATGGTGAATTTTAGTAGTTACAATGTGTGATAGTTTTTACCTGGTAATATAATCAATTTCACTAATACTATGAAATATAATCCACTTCGTTTGTACACATATATAGATACAACTACTTCGATAACAGAATAAAACACGGTCTGTTTTATTTATTCAACGAAGCAGAAGATGTAAATTTTAATTCTCGTAAAGGCACTCTATCCAATCTCATGTTTATTTTACTGAATATAAATATAATCGTGTAATCAATTGGACTTTGCATCCCAATCCACTTGCAATTAAAAATCTACATTAATTTAGTTCCATGGAAAAATTAATGTTTAAGAAATCTATACGTAAATCCAATAAAAATATAGAATTTCTAATAATAATTTAATTCTATCAAAAAATCGATATCTATCAAAACCCTATAAAAAAAATCGAATAAAAATACAGAATTTCTAACAATGATTTTATCAAAAAATCACATCTAACAATAATTTCAATTCGTAACAAAATTGATGTCTATAAAAAATCTACAAATAAAATATCGAATAAAAATCTAATATTCTTAGTTACCTAATTTATAACTGGACGACGATTCCGTTGAAGTGTCCGCAGTGAATTTCTTCGAGCACGTCGCTGGATTTGTATCTGCCAAAAGGCAGCAACAAGGATCGACGACGTTTATAATCTCGTACTCATTTTCATGTTTCTTTTTAGGTTCGACGGAGTCCTTTTCGTGGTCGCTGCTTCCATCTCCTGCGGCCCTTTCGTCCTGGCGTTCTTCCTGGTTGCTCTTCTCGCTGGATAAGTCCTGGTTGTACCGACAGGTTGCTAATTTTGATTTCGCTACAGTAAAACTTATTTCTGAAGGAAATGTTTTTCTTTCGTTTTTTACTCTCTGTTCTCGGTCTCTCCCCGAAAAGCAAGTTTCGAGTGTTGCCAAAAACCGCGTGGAGACAAGAAAAAAAAAGACAAAAAAGAAAAGAGAAAGAAACAAAGCATCGTACTTCATTGGGAAAAATTTCACCGACGCGAAATCAAACAGATCCGATTGTTAGAAGCTAGGAAGACAAACGCGTTCCAGAAATAGTTATCGTTAACAGGAGCAGTATAATACGAAATTTATATAAAAATCTACCGTCGACTCTTTTGTGCTCGTAGCAAAAGCATAGTGATTTCCAAGATTCCCTCTATGTATAGTTTTGCTTTCGTCCGCTCCTAATGTGTAAAATAAGAAATTCTTCATTTGATTTCCGTTTATGATTTCAGGACACTTGCAGTCTCGAACTTACCATCGGCCTTGCGCTCGTCCATGGTCGTGTCGATCGCGTTTCCCTCGTCGAATATTATCGTGGAAATCTCTTCCCTGAAAACGTGCAAGTCTACGAAGGTATAGCTGCCTTTTTTCAACGTACAGGGGACGGACAAAAGAAAATTCAAAATTGGCATTTTGTATTAGGTGTAGAAATTAATTCTGTGCCTTACTGTTAGTCAATTATTTATAACGCTAGTTTAAACGAATGTGCTTACTAGTCATTTTGGAACATTAAATTATCATCCTTCTAACAAAGAAAGTTCGACAATTGATACACGCCGAAAAATTGTAATTCTTGCAGAAATAATGTTTATGGGAACCTAAGCACAGTCCTCTTTTCTATTTTGGTCCAAAAACGGTTTTTAGGGTGGAAACGTCCCTTCGAAATAATTCCTTTAAATAATTCTCATTCCATTAAAGAAAAATTCAATGGTCTTGAGATCTCGTAATACAGGGTGTTTGTTTTAAGTGAGTACTGTAGGATGTCTCGGAAGATGTTGTAGTTATTACAAATCTGTTCCTACAACAGTTGTTTGGTATGATGGGCTACATTATGTAATAATAATTGTTTTCTTGTGGGTGGAGTAATAGAGGAGATCCGGAGGTCAATCTAATTTTTTAAAATGGAATGCTATATTTTTTTTATACAAGAATATGGTAGAGTATCGAATATCTAAGTAAAAAAGTATTGATCCTTATTCACCCTAAACCTAATAGGTAACGAGTAATTTCACTTTATTACTTGAAAATTTTCTTAAAGGACTAATAAAGGTCAATTTTATTTAGAATTCGATACTCTACCATATTCTTGTATAAAAAGTAATTCCATTTAGAAAATTCAATTGACCTCCAGATCTCCTCTATTACTCCACCCACAAGAAATAAATTTTATTACATAATGTAGCCCATAATACCAAACAACTTTTGTAGGAACAGATTTTTAATAAATACAACATCTTCCGAGATATCCTGCTGTACTCACTTCAAATAAACATCCTGTATATCACCTTGAGACAGTTTTTTTTTATCTACGTTATATTTTTCTATGTCCCCGTATCAGAAAAGCAAGGTATTTTAGGTACAAAACTTAGAAGACTCACTCTCCGTATACTCTCAATTTGTGAAGTATAGCATTCTCTTTCCAATTCCTAACCTTTCAAACTTTCTTTAGTCCGCCATTTAATTACACTCGTGTTTCATATACCTCTCGACATCTGCACCCTCTTCGTCTACCATTTTCGTTGATGCCACCAACAGTTTGGATTTCTGGTTCAACTCCATCGAGCACAGCGAACTGTCCGAGTTAATAGAATCTTTGTCTAAATCTCGATCATAGTCGAAACTGTCACTTATAGAATACTTTTTCCTCCCTAGGGATCCGGAAGTGGACCAACATTCCGAGTCAGCGTCGTCCTGGCTGAAGCTATTGGTGTGATCGTTTCTAATTTTTCTCACTTGGACATGTTCTGTGGTTGGATTGTCTTCGCTGGAGCAACTGTTCCTCCTGTTCAGTCTTTTGGATTTTCTTTGTTTTCGATTCGAAGCTTCTTCGACTTCTACTAGGAACACTGGGGATGGTTCGTGGCTGGAGGTGACTGTGCCAAGGGGTACGGCGATGCTGGTTGTTTCACTGGCTGCAACCGAGTACACGGGTGTTTGGTGAGGTTGCACTCTCTCCAAGGGACTCGCAGTTTCCTCGATGACGTCCTCGATGTCGACTATCATAGCCTCTGGCTCGGAGTCGTCCATGACGATGTCCTCTGTTGCCTCGTCGGCCCGTTGGCGGTCGACTTGAAATTGGAAAAGAATTTTGAAAGGAATCAAAGGTGTCTTAAGCCGGCGACTGACTTGCAACAGAACATTGCAAGACCGTGCTCCACTGGTCTGTCGGTTTTTTGACGAACCTCTTTTATCGTCTACTTTTCACTGAATCAAGTAGGAAGCATTGAGAGAGAACTCAGCCGAGAGTTCGAAGCGAGCATTCGTGATTCCAAAAACGACCTTGTAATGTAACATTGGTGCCGAACAGTAAAATTCGTGCCGAGCAGTTACGTTACAGCGTTCTGTTGCAAGTCAATCACCGGCTTAAGGTAAGGTGATAAGTAGATTGCGGATGTTTATGCATATTCATATTTTTCTATAAACAGATGAAGAACAGAAAAGTAACTTAAAGTATGTTTCGTCTTCTAAATGTTGTAACATGTATTATATTTTCTATATTAAACATATTTAATATTTATGCATTTCTACACATCCTCGTATATTTTTGTATCTTTACATTTGTTATAAATGCATAAATGTCCGCAGATAAGTTTGTTTTCAATCGAAGTGAAGCAGAGAATTATCTTTTTTAAATAAGTAAATGATCAAATAAGAAAGCTAACAGCTTTAATAGTTTCTGAAAGAAAAAGCAAGCTGACCATAAAAAAGTGTAGCAGAACTTTTTCGTGAAAGAACAATTTCTAATTTCCAAACAAAAATTCTTTATGCATTATACCTGTCCTTTACTATTACATAAATTGTGGCTTTGTGATTTTGTATGCCTCTTCAATTGTAAGAAACTTATTTCAGTAATAATGAAAGGAAAAGTGTTAAATTTCACTTACGTATATCAAGATAGATTATCCTTTATTAGATGTTACTTATTGATACTCACTCGATATCGGTGAAGTGTTCATGCTATCGGAATTTTTCAGTGCATTAGCGAGGTAATCCAATGATTGCAAGCTGGTCGAACGACGTATGAAAGCTTCGTTCAAAATGGCCCCTGACGTCAGGCTGCCTGCAGATTTTGATCTCTTCAAAGGGCTTCCTTTGAACGATTCCCCTTCGTCGCATCCAATTTCTGAACAATTAATTGCTCGATTAACGTGACTCTTTCTTTCGAACGTTTTGCGAAATTGGTCAAATTTTATTTCGAAGAAAGAATACAAATTCCAGATTCATTCCCGAGAATGAAAACAGATGAATTCCTCAGCTTCTTATCCTGAACGGACTTATCCTGAATGAACCTTGATCTGTCCGTGAAACAAGAACTATTCAAGGATTCGCTTGTCTTTATTCCCATAATTATAAATAAACGAGAGATTTTTAATCTTTATTCAGAATAAAATTTGCCAAAGCTCGACGTAGAGTAATCTTACTCGTTGTAGTTGATATTGGTGCTTCGGTATTCGTTTCCGTTAAAAACGGATCATAAGCAGGCCCCAGGAGACGGAAGGTCGATGATCTTGGTGAAATTCCTCGATATCTTTCCCAGTCGTAGAGCTTTTGTGTGAATTCCCGCGAGATGCCTTCGAATCGATAAGAGCCAACGGATGTTCGAACCAGAACTTCGTTGGCGTACTTCAAACCTTGCGCTCCGTCGATGTACGATCTGAAAATCAAATAAGAACTATTAACATGGCCAGCAGTTTAGTATAACTTCTTGACAAGTCACAGTTGAGCTTCTATTATTTCAAGATTAGTTGTCTTTGTGAAATTATTTCACTTTAGATTGTTGTTTATTAATTTTGTCAGAGAGAACATTTCTGGTTATATCCTCTAAATACTTATCCTTTATACATTGGTCAGATTCTTCGATACTACTATGATGTCTTGTTTAATAATGCAATAAACATTTCTTTAGTTATTATATGGAATAGACACATTCGAACTTCTAGATAAATTGATGGAAGTTGAATGTTTTTGATAAGGTTTGAGACCTGTTCAAGAGTGTTCTTTTCAACATCTTCAACATCCCTTTGGTTATTAAATGGAGTACATACATAGATTGGAATTTCTAGATAAATAGATGAAAGTTCAATGTCTTAGATAAAGTTTGGGACCTCTTCAAGAGTGCCTCCTCAAACTTTTCAACATTTCTTTGATTATTACATGCAATAGATGGACCTTCTAGATAGATACGTGAAGGTTAAATATTTCATCGTAAGTTTAGAAACCCGTTGAAGAATGTCTCTTCAAATTAATAAGAAAGAATATATTACTCCCAATAATCCAAACTAAAGTTCCTTTGACTTCCAACATCACAATATTTACAATCCCACTATTTCAACCCCTAATTCATCTTGCACAAACCACAGTGTCCAAAACATCAGATTTCTTTCCTTCAGCCTACCTAGTGTCTCCATCGAAGCATTCGTCCAATTGCCGAGCGTTGCTCTCCCTTCTATCCTTGCTGAGGCCATTATCGAAACGCGATAACAACCTCTCCAAAGCCAAGAACTCGCTTTCGTCTATCCCCGACACTATCCCAAGTCGATTGGAGTTGGACCTCGTCGAAGTTTCAACATCGCGACTGCCAATTTCGTTAGCTCTCTTCCAGGCCTCCATTTTACGAACGAAATCCTCCGAAAGGTGAGGCCTTCCTCCGCTACCGATGCTTTCCCCGCTGCTATAATTGCCACGCGGACTATCCCGATTTCTGTAATCGGTCTTCGAGGGGGATCGCCAAAGCTGCCAATCGGTGAGACGACGTCGAGTGAATCTCTGTTGCTCGAACGGAGCGCTTCCCCTGCGTTCCTTTTTAGCTCGTTTCCACTCTTGCAGCTTCTTTCGAAATTCGGGCGCCAGTCTTTCCTCGGACAGCAAGCTTTCTCGAGGATTCAGTGAACCGGATGACGTCTCGCGAGTGTCTTTCGACGACACCCGAGACGACATGTTTTTTAAACGCTCCCACTCGACGAGCTTTCGGTGGAACTCGGCGCCCAGCTTTTCTTTAAGAGCACGGTAATCGCGACGAGTGTCCGTTTGAGGGTTTAGGTTTGCGGTTTGCTCGAGGTCGTCCACACTGCCACTGCAACTATAAGCTGCGTGGGCTTCTTGACCTGAAATATTTGAAAAACGATAGAGATATTATAGATAGAGCAGGGATAGACATAGGCCTGGTTATAAATGGAAATGTCTCACCGTTGGAAAGAGAAAACAATTCGCGGTACCCTATCTATTTCTATGCTTTTATTGAAACATTTGCGATTGGGAGATGTTTGACGTTTCTAGTACTGGCGCAAGTAATAAAATTCTGAAGATGGACATCGTAAAATTAGGGCGAAGATGAAAATTACAAAATATGTTTTGAAATATCAATGTTGCGCTGCACTTTACTTTGGCGGACCTATTTTTAAGGTGGAAAATTTTCAAGTTTCTTTTACACAATCCTGTAGATTTCGTCGAGAAAAATCCGGAAATGCTAGTTTTAAGGCGAGGAATCCACTAGTTCAGAAGTTATGAGCAGTTCAAAGTGGCATTTTACCGTATTTGACGTACAAGTTTTTTTTCCACTTGTAATAATTGCATAGATATACGGAGTCTGTTCATACTTTAACTCCACTATTCCATAACCACCTTTTTAACGTCGATATCATTAAAAATCCTATAGAGGTAGCGGACAATATATACATTATACAGAAAAAAACCTCCTTATTAATTTGTCATATTATTTGTCGAGTAAATTGATTTAAAAAAGTCAGGTTTCCAATACATTGATTTAGAAAGTCCTGTCCGTGAAAATATTCCTCCAGTACGTCGATTAAAGAATTTCTCGCTTATATTTGAATCACCCTCGCAGAACTATGCAACGAATTATCAACAGTGCACCCAGTCCCGCAACAGCGTAAGCTGAAGAGGAAGCCGAATTTAGAAGAGCATCATCGACTCGTGCGTTTGCAGTTCCGCGAAGAACATATGCAATGGGGTCAAGAATGGAAGACTATCGTATTTTCCAATGAGATAAAGTTTAAGTTCGGATGTCCCTGATGATCCGATGCTCCATATTCATGTATCACGTATCATATCAAGGGATGATAGATTTAGAGCAGGATAAAGAACCGCGGAGCGTGTTACATTTTCGCGAGAATATCGTGACTCTGTCAACCGATATTAATTAAAAGAACTGCGGAGACATCTAGTAGTTCAAAAAGTTTTGCGTCTTTCAAAGAGGCGCTTTGTGACGCACTTTGAGAGTATTTATTCTCGCTCATGGCTATTTAACCGTGTCCAATCTTGTGTGCCCATGAGTTTTGTATTTTTAGTCATCCGAAGAACGGTTCGAACAAACCAGTCAATGTTTTGAATACCTAACAATGAACATTGACGGGGCGCACGTGGGACCATTGTGCGCTTTTAGCAGAGGTGTAAATGCTGCTCAAGTAACAGTGAAAATATTTGTTTGCGGACCGGATGTTGGGAAATTGGGAAACTGACTGTGGCGGTCTTCAAGATTTCACGATGGTGGGAACTTTGATCTCAAAGCCTGGCAATTCTCGGGATAAATGAGAGAATTACACGTTATCAAGTCCTGAAGGTAATTACCAAAAGGTCTTCTCAATTTTTACGAGACAAATATTATTATTATTATTAAAATGTATCCATAACATTTTCTTTTAGTTGCAGATTTTCAACTCAGATATTTAATCATATTTGCAGAAATGAACGAGTTCTCTAATTGTATCTGAAGAGTATCACAATAGGGTCGAAACAGTTACTGACAAGGAGGGAAACTACATTGGTAATGGAATTTAATTAAATTATATAACATGTATGGTCAGTATAAGAAGTATTTGTACGGCAACCAATTTAAAATAAAATTAATAAGAAAAGAAATAAGAGGTTAACGTTATAAATAGTAAATTTTAATTCACGCAAATTTTACTCTAAAAATATGTAGAAATGTTGGTTAATTATTTCTTCCCCTAAAATTGATTAACCCTTTCCACTCGAGGCCTTTTTTTCTGGCATCTACCAACAACTCGAGACTTATTACATTGACTTAACGAGACTTAAACTATTTTGGTTATTTAATATATTCTTGTATGTGCATAATAATAACTAGAATATATTAAATAACCAAAATAGTGTTACAGAATGGTTAATATTAGTTTCAATTTTTAGAAAAAACAAATTGAGGATCACTGATTATCTGTTATCCCTCGTATAAAGGCTCGGTCTATATTATCATATGTCTATGTAAGGATGTTATTCGCTCGCACCCTGTATATTAAAAATACTATAGTTACCAAATTTGCCTATCGCGGTCCAAATCGATAAGTCGATTAATTCTTATTCGTATCGTTTATTTGGCATGTTCGCTTCAAAATTTGTCGTTCCCTCGACTCGAAGAATTGGTAATATCGTTTCCAGGCTCCTCTCGCGCAATCATACCAATGGCAAAGTGTCAGGTAAAAAATTCCAAGCTGTCAAGGAAGCGATAACATCATCGAAATGCAAGGAATATAAAGACAAACTCGTCCAATGTCCGAAACCATCCCACGCGTTCCTGTGTTGCAAAACGCTGTTCCCAAAACCTGCGCCAAAAGTGAGAAATCTAATTCGTGTTTCATCGTATCATTCCATCTTCCTCTGTTGCGTTGAATTGAAGGACGAACCAATGGCCTAAATTCTCAAAAATATATCCGATGTTGTTTGCCGTGGTGAATTCGAATAAATAAATATTTTGTGGATGACTTAACTATGAGAAATAAATTAACTCTGCGACATTGTAACCTAACGATATCTTGTTTTTTTTTGGAAATTACGTTACGTAAGCGTTAAATATATTAAATTTCATTTTTATTTAAACAATTCATGATGATTTCGCGCACAGTATTAAAATTCTAACGGAAGAAGTAAATGTCAAATGGCGTAACAATGTCGTAGAATTAATTCAGAACTCAAGGTTAAATCTCTTCAAACTCCATTTTTCAAGAATATTGACTCGCACCGTAACACGATATATGACTCAATCATTGCAAGACAAACTAATTAATTCACTTTCATTAATTCCAGTGTAAAGCAGAAGCTGTCGTAGAAAGTTATGAAAAGATATGCAAGAACCTAGCGAATCGAGCAGACTCGATGTTGAAGGAAGTTCGAAATGGTTCGAAGTCTGTTTTAGACGAGCTCAACGAGGCTGTGGAAATAGCCAAAAATACCGAAAAGGCGCATCTGCAAGAATTTCGTCAAGGCATCGAGAAGAAACTTGCAGAATTGAGCATTTTGGATCCTTCTTTCGTTTCTTTGCAACGAAAGTCTGCGATGTTCCTCAATTATGAAGCTTTACAAGATTTTCAGAGGCTGCAGTGCAACATTGGTCCAAAAATTGCGAGGGTTAAGGAGATGCTGAACCAACTGGAACGCGATCTCCAGATCTGCATCGACAGCGCTGAATCTTTGATGTCTTCCTGTCGCAAGTGTGAGAACCATCAGACGTTGGCCAAATTCTCCCAAGAGAACGGCGATTATGCGAGGGATATACTAGACGTGGCGTTTGAGAACGCTCGTGTCAGGTTAAAGAAAATCGAGACGTACGCACGCGATATTTTAGCATATCAAAATTCAATGGCGGTGGAAGTTACGAAAACGCACCGTGAGAAAAATAAAGCGTTCTTGGAACACTTGGACAAATGCATCCACGCTGCTAAAAACATGAATCGAAAGTGGCGACTGTGATTGATCCTGGTAGCAATTAGGAAGTATTGTACTATTATTCGTGCGCGAGTGTTGTTAATTCTAACTTTGTATTCTTTCGGACGGTACAGGTTTAACGTGAAGTATGCGAAATAAAAGTAATTTAAAGGGTCTGAATGCCAAGCGAGAAAAAATAAAAATTATTTAGTAACTAATTGGCAAGTAAAGACGTGAAGTTCACGTCGTGAACTATGCATAATGAAAATAACTTCAAGTGACTAAATGACAATTAAAAAAGAAGATTATCGAAAATAAAAAGAAGTTTAGGAGATTAAATGGCAGTTAAAGATTATCAAAAAGAAAAATTATTTCAAGCGTCTAAATGGCAAGTAAACTAATAGATAATAGAATAAATTAAATGCATTTCTACAAATATAGATTAACAAAATGTATAAATTTACTTATTTTAAAAAATTGATAAAAGCAAGTTTTAGATTAATACCATATGTAGCCTAAACAAATACCATTACAGAACGTTAGAACAATAAGCGAAATCGATGCGCTCATTTTATTGTTTTCCTGTAATGGTTGCTCCAAAAAAGTACTTTTTAATATTTGTTTACTTTATACAACAGTTTGAAACAGACATTTTTAGAAAAATTCCAAACCTTGATTAAAAAAAAATAAAGAGATAAAACGATGGATGATATCGAAGCAATAATGAATTAGCTTCAAAAGGATAATGAATGAGAGTCAAGACTACCAAATAGGGAGGATAATAAATAAAAGGTTTTTTAATTTACCGTCTTGGTGGTCAAACATTTGCCTGGAGAAAACCCTGATAGGACTCGGTGGCACGCTGAGGGAAGAGTTCGTCAGGAAGGCTCGCCTAACCTTGTTCCACTTGGAGTCTTGTCTCTGCATTTTCGACGATAGGCTCATGAATTCTTCGTCGTTTGATTGCTACAATAAAATCAAACAACATTTTTATTTTCAATATTACCTGTAATTAAAAAGAGAATGTGATCGAGGAGTTAATTGATTTAATTAATTTTCACATGAAACCTTAACCCTTTGCGGTCGTATGTCTACTCTCAGCCACCAAAGCCTTTTTACCGTTCCGGTCGTATGTCTGCTCTCAGCCACCGCAACAAGAAACCATCTGAATTAATTCCGACCAGTACGAGACCCATGACCAACTTTAATACGTCCGACAAGGGTTAATTGTATGTACCCTTAGAAAACTGGGAAGGTGAGGGGTATACGAATAGGTCAAGTTCGAGAGACATTGTTATGTCATCCAAGTAATTTAAATTCGTAATCAACTACATAGAAAATGGAAATAGTGTTAACCTGTCGTTTGAAGCCTTTACTGGTAAAGAGTTCTCTATGTATTTTCTTTGGTTGCGGGGAATTCCCGCCAGAAGTGTGCGCACTGGACGGAAGCGGCGAGTAAGACTCTGGAGAGGACATGCACCTCATTTCTTCCTCGTTTGAAGGTATCGTTATCGTTAGGGATGGAGTAGGTCTTTTCAATGTTTGCTCTGGTTCGTCCATTCCGTCCAGAGAATTCACCGTCTGACTCTTCTCCGATGTGATTCGAATCAACGGTGTTTCTTGGCTGACCTAATAATTCCAAATAGAATTTCGATTACAGATCGATTCATAAATAAGCGATTCTACAGGATGTTTCTTATATAGATTCATTGTAGATGAATTCTTGGAAGATTGATATTGTAATGTAATAAAATGACAAGTAAGTATTTCTACTTAGTCTACAGTTATAAATAGTTGATATTAAAGGCATAGAATTAATTTCTACACATTCTTTTGAAGCAATTACATATAAAATACACCGTGCAGAACATGTTGAAATAAAAATGAAAATTACTTCTGAAGAAATATATAAAGATTGTAGATAAATATGCAATGTAAAATATATTGAAGTAAAAATTTTAGTAGTTTTCTATAACTGTACGTGTGTACGTAAAATACAGATTAAAACACATTCCTAATTTCTATTTCTAATATAAATTCTCTAATATAAATTCTGTTTAAATAACAATGTTTTAGATCAGCTATTCGCGCGTCCGCGCATGTACGCGCTCGCCCAGGAAAAATACACACCGATTCACGCTCGCTGCTTGAAAACGACCTGGGAATCTATAGGCCAGGCAGTACGAGATCATTGGCCCAATCTATGAAAACTAGATGACAATGACCTCCCTCTACCTGCGCTAAATTGTTTTGCAGGTTCCTAGGTCATTTTCCAACAATAATTGTGCTTTGGTGAGTGTTTCTTCTGTACATGTTGTGGCCGCGCGAACAGCTGACAGGGATTCAAACTGCTCGCGCCGGAAGTCACATCTGTAAATTTGCTTACACTTGTAAAACTGTTTATATCTCGCTAACGAGGCCATAGTTCGCAAATTGGTAAAGAACTGTTCTATTCGCACGTGTCAGGACCTTATCCACCAAAAATGGCTACATATTAAAAAATACCTTGTATACAGTGATCCATGAAAGTATTCCAACACTCCGTGAAAGATTCGACACTTAAAAAATGCGAGTTACATTACGTATTCTAAAATATTGTTATCTAAACAAGTTTAAAAGTTCATATATTACAACATTGAAATTTAGGTGAGAATTTATATAAGAAATAGAAATTAGGAATGTGTTTTAAGTTGTATTTTACGTACACACGTACAGTTATAGAAAACTACTAAAATTTTTATTTCAATATATCTTACATTGCATATTTATCTTTATATAATTCTTCAGAAATAATTATTTTTATTTCAACATGTTTTGCACAGTGTATTTTATATGTAATTGCTTCAAAGGAATGTGTAGAAATTAATTCTATGCCTTTAAATTCAACTATTTATAACTATGGTTTAAGAAGAAATACTTGTCATTTTGTTACGTTAAAATAGCAATCTTGCAAGAATTCACCTACAATGAATCTATATAGGCAGATAACCTAAGTCTTAACCTGATGGCCATTAGAATATACATTTATATTAGTTAAAAAATGTTGCTTATTGTTGTTATTTTTAAGAGATTACAAGTGTACTTGATAATTATAATAATTGAAAGACTATAATTATAAGCAAAATTTCATGGCTACTAAAGTTCGTGTAGATGTACTGTAATTTCCATCAGGTTAAGAACTTAGAAGGTTGGCATTTTAGTGTACCAAAATAACGAAAAGTATCTTTTACGCCTAATTCATGGAAACATAATACGATTTCATGTATAAGTGCTATCTTGAATTTCAAATAATGTAATATCTCTCTGATGAAGGCACTAATTTTCAATATTTTCGATTAATGTTTATAAATCTTGGTCTCTTATTGTCCCACAAATTTAACTTTTGAATATTTCCATTCAATATTAATGCAGGGTGATCTATATAACTTTTTCCATCAGTTTTTATTGCTATCTATCAATCTTTCTCTCCCACTGTTCATAATTTTTAGAACGATCGAAACATACTTCGATCGAGTATTAATAATTCTAACTATAGTTCTTTCACGATACAATTGATTTACATGAATCACAACGTTAAAATGTAATTTTACCACTATTTGGTTTGATGATGAAGTGTTTCAAACAAATATAAACAATAGACGGGACAAAAATAGTTGGAATCGAAGCAGAGTGTAGGCCAGCTACTAATTACATACATCCATACTGTACGAACGATCGAAAAAATTCACTAGGCGTGGCAGTAGTGCGCGTGTATAGTTGAGGATATTTTTAAATCGCCACTCGCACATTCATATATCATGAGATACGAAGGACCCTATTAATTTTCTCGCGTCTAGCGTTGATCGGGCACATCTCGACAAAGTAAGTTGTTTAAAAAAAATAATGTCCACTTTAAAGTTGCCGAAATAACTTTCTCGAAAATACGCCATTAGACAATATTATCTGTTTTAGAACTTATTATTAAACGCGTCTTTTGGTTGAGTTTAGCTAACTAACAATTCTTTTGATTATAAAAATTAAAATTAATTCTGAAGTATTATATAAAAATTGTAGATAAATATGCAATGCAAAATATACTGGAATAAAAATTACAATTTTGCAACTACACGTGCGTACGTTAAATACAGATTAAATTACATGTTATACGCCAAAAAATGAATGACTTGAAAGTTAATTGATTAATTTATAAAGTCATGCGATACAAGGGAATGCGGTTATCAAGGAATACAATCGATTAACTCATAATTTCGATAGGAAGGGGATCCGTGCCCACCATATTACATTTAAAAAATTCTTACTGAAACGGTTTATCAGAAATACTAAAAAAGTTAATATTTTGTGAAAGCATTCCTTTTTACGAAAGCATCGCATTTTAAATTGAACCACAATCAACAAAAGCTCCTTCACCTCGTTAATTCGGCTCATGTCGTTGACTCGTTCCGTATCCATAGCAATCATATCGCCATCGAGAGACTGGCTACGTCGACTCATACACTGCTCTTTCTTATCCTCTTTAGCTTTCGAAGACGGATACTCAAAATGATTCGAAGCACTTTTAGGGGAACCTGGAAAGATACTTTGGTTAACCAAACCGGTCCATTACCCTAACAAACAAACAATTGAGAGCACCCCAACAGTGCCAAGATCAACATAGATTTCGTACAGTCGTAGGATCGTTCGTTGGACAAAGATGCCGAGGATGTTCGATCGTAGAAGCCAGTCGAGTCCGGAATGATATCAGTGCAAGAAGAGGCGCTGGTGCTGGTCAGGTTGCCATCGTTGTCTGGAATTCGCAGATACTTGGGCGTCGGAGACAACGGCGTCATCGGTGTCGTCATGGTCGTCGAAGCGTCCTCCACGAGATCGTTCGTGCACGCTCTTTCCCATTTAAAAGCAGCCTTAACTCTAGTCCATTTGGACACCTTCGGCCCACCCTTCGAAACCTCATCTCCAAACGTCTGCTTCTCAACGTCAACCTTATTCCTCGTTCTTCTCGACGGAGGAGAACGCATGTTCCGCCTTTGAAACTGCGGATCCCTGCAATTGGACAACATGGCGTCCAACAAGGACTCGGCGAATCCCGTGTCCTCGTCGCAGAAGTCACTCTCAGGCACGGCGTCCCTCGCGAAAGCGTCCTCCAGGATGCGATCAGCGTTTCGCAGGACTTTGAGCTTCTCGAGGTTCCTCACTCGCTTGAAGAACTTGGTGCTGCGATACTTCAACTCGAGGATCTGCTCCGTGAGAGCGTAGAGACGATTCAGGTGATCGAAGGACTCCTCCAAGCAGAGATTGGAAACTGCCATCGTGGACGCCGTGGAATTCCTCGAAGGACACTCCGAGGTTTGGCCCTCGAAAGGCGTCCCTAAATCCGTCAAGTACGCCAGTATGTCCTCGTCCTCCTCGAGGCTGCGCGTCTGCGTCATTTCCGGCTGGCTGCGACCGAGGGCTCCTCCTTGCGTTTGACACCAAGGATTCCTCCACGGATCCGGCGGAGGCGTGGGTAGGTGGCTATCGTCCACCTTCTCTTTCGTCCTGGTCGCCATCTTTCGCTCTCGACGAACCTGTCGGTCGATCTTTCTCTCCAGCTCCTGCCTGACGCGGTCGACTTTCTCCTCGTCAGCCATCGCGCGCTCTTACACTCTTTCATTCACCAGTTTGTCGATCGGGGCCAATACTCTCGGTGTATCGAAGTAATCTAATTTTAGAGTAACTTTTACCGTGGAAATCATAGGCGTAATACGCGCTGGCCCAGTCGCTGCGCGGAGATTCCTCCTCGATGACGACTGCCAGGAATTTCACTCGGGAACGTTTCGCGTGTGGGTCATCCCAGACCTGCGACGCTTGTTTTGCTCATCAGGAACCGTTGGTACGGAGACAACGCCCTCAGTTTTCGAATCCAATCCCTCTGAATCCAGGCAAACTGCGAACGACACCGAGGAACTCGTCGCAGCACTTTCTCATCGTCGATCTCGGTTCACCTTTCGACGCTACGCGAAAACTGGCGAATACTGAGCTTCCTCGACAGTGGTTCGGTAACGACACTTGTACTGTTAACGTGATCGCGTGTGAGGATGTCGGTAGCGGATTCTATGGCGAATATCTCAGCGATTCGCGCGCGGAATGCATTTTTCACGGCCGGCGACTCCGAGGGAGAGTCGCGGAAGAAGTGGTCCGAAATCGTTTCGGCGTCCTCGCGTGATTATTTTCGGTGGCCAGCATTCGGCATTCGTATTTACGACGAATACGAGAGCGTTATTCGTGAGGCGTTCCACGGCCCGAAGAGCATGCGCGAGTACGTTCGCCGACAGCCGAATGGAGGAGCCGGACGGTCTTCCTGTTCTCGTCGAAAATAGACGGCGAGCAAACGAGGCAGCCTTACCCTCGCGAATGGTCGCTCGGACTCGTATTTATACGCGTAGGAAGTTGAGAGTCGGAACGGTTCGACCCTGCTGAGACTGCTTTGCGCAACGACGCGTTCGGAATCTGTGCAGAATTGCACGAAACTAAGCGCCTCTTCTATTGAGAAATCTACGGATGATTAATGGACTGGGGTGAAGAGGGAGGTCGAGATCTACGCGACAGAGCAAGAAAACGTTGATGGTAGGGATGGTTGGGAATTGTTTTGTGGAATTAACTATTTGCAGATATTGATAGAGTTGATGAGGATTTCGTACCTTAGAGATCTCAGAACATTAACCCTTTAGGAACGAATGAGTCTTACACGTCCCATGATTTTCGAGATCTAAAATAGCACTAATCGATCAATTAGGGATTTATGTTAGTGGAGTTCCCTTAAAGTGGTTATTCCGTGGATTTATTTAATGGTGAATTTGAACAAAACTTCACTTGATTGTTCTTTGATTAAATATGAATCATATAAGCCTATTTCGATGTAAATTGTCCACCCTAGTTTTATGAAAACCGATATCAAAATTTTGTAATTATGATACAGTTCCTTATGGAACATACGGATTTTCAGGTGAATGTTTTCAATTTAAATAAAAATGCAACATAGGAACTTGCTGAAGATTTGATACGTTATAAAAACCGAAATTGTGAACAATATAAAAACAAAAAAATAACAACTATTAACCGCATAATTAATTAAAATCTGAATCCGAACGTAGAGAAGTTGCACGGTAACATTCAACGTTGTTGCCACTATCATTTACGTACACCCCTATCCATAAATACGGGAACACCTACCACTTCTAACGAATAACTAATATATATCATAAATTATTACTGAACAATTTTTGTTGCTAAATTCTATTTCAGATGCGTATTTTGTAACATTTAACAATATTAAAGCTTTGAGTAGTGTATTAAATTTCACAGAGAAATTATGAAATCGTTTAGATAGAAAAATTCGGGAAAAATGTCCAACATCTAACAAACATTTATGTGAGATATTACAAAATAAATTGAATAATATTACTTAAGATACATGAGGAATTAATATCTAAGGTATCAAGATTGACAAAGGAAGTTTTAAGAGCACACATTGTCTTTATGGATTCAATGAGCCTTCGACGCGACCGTCACGCGGTTGTTGTTTGCCCTTGCCCGACTCTTCTTCGATAGCGAGCCGCGACCCTCGACACAGGTATACGAAGGGCGCGGTCTCATTCTTCGACGATCCTTCAGTCGGTATGGATCTCGCGATCGCGCGTCCGCGTCTCGCGTCCATCCTATTCTTCCTTGTAGCCTTTGCTTGGTATTGCTTGGTAGTTGCTTGTGGGTACCTTATTTTAGTCGTTAATTTTAAGGCATGTATCTTAGTTAATTTTAAGGCATGTATGTAAGTTAGTTTTAAGGCATGGATGTACGAGTGTCTTTCCTCTGTCAAATAATTATTAGTCATTTGTTCAATTCTTTTGTTTGTTCGTAGGTCCATATTAGACTCGCAACTTCGTTCTCCACTTCGGTCACTATTACTTCATGTGATAAGTGAAGTGACCAACTGTGTAACTGGACAGAAAGGTCGGTTGCCGTCCTCCTGGTGGATCTGTATTCGAGAGGAAGACAATCGGCTCCTCCGGATCGGTTCTCTACTCCCTGCATCACGTTTAGTGTAGTCCAAGGCTCCCGGCGCAGTGCAGTAAGTCCAAAGCGCAGTGAGACGGATGCAAGTTGGGTCCTATAGTGGCTCCCAACGGGGTGCGGGGAGTAGTGGACTGATTCGGAGGCGTCGGTCGTCTTCCTCTCGAGTCAGATCCATCAAGAAGAAACGGGACTGACTCTGTAAGTCCAGTTACATGGTCGCGTCGTGTCGCGATTTCCATTTAGCTTCCATTTAGTTGAAATAATTATTTGGCAGAGTCAGGCATAGACTTTGGAAATCAAAGGGACTTTGTTTTCTTTGATTTCCACGGTTTCGTACTTAGTATTAAGCTCGTTGCTCTACGTAGAGTATGCATCTACGTATGTATACTCTATATAGAGGGAGATCGAAGGAACTTTGATTCCTTCTATCTCCGGGTCTCCAGTCGCAGCAACCTCCACGTGGTGAGACCTGGTAATCGGTATTATTCGTGACAAACAATCATTCGTCGCGAATAATACCGAGAACTAATGGCTGCGAACTTGTAATAAGATCTTTAGATATAAAATGTGCAAAGTGTAAAGTGCAAACGTGTAAAGTGTAAAGTGGAAAAGTGTAAAGTGTAAAGTGAGAATAGATTTAGATTAGCAGGAATATAATTAGTTTTCAGAAAAATTCATTTGTATAAATTATGTATTAACATTGATATATTTTCATTGCAAAATGTTAGCCAATTTTCACAACAATTTCTATATTTAAACTACAGATCAAACTACGAAATACGTATTTTCTGAAATTTTGTTTTCTTGCATTACATAAAATTATCCTATTTGTAATGTACTTGCATTCTGTGCGAAATGGAATCCTTAAACCCGTATAATCTAAGAACTGCAAAAATTGTATATCGTTTCTAATAAAACAAAGTTGTGTATTATAAGTGTTGATATTCAATTTTTTAGTAATATATTCCGCGAATGTTTTTACATTTTGAACTGTCGAAAATTCGGCGTCGATATGCATGTTTCGATATTTTTTCAGATCAAGATCGAGATCGTAGAAATCACGTCTCGTCCTTCTAACATAATCTAACATCTCCTTTACACTTCCTGACAGCTCCTAATACACACTAACAACTCCTACCACCCTCTAACACCTTCAAACACTCTCTATCGTCTCCAAACACCCCCTAACACCTGCTAACCCCACCTAATATCTCTTAACAACTCCTAAGGGCTCTAGACAGTTCCCTTTATTTCTCTTCAATTTCTAGAATGTTTCCTATTAATTTCCCTCCTTTCCCTGACACATCTCTTGGCTGTTCACGAGATCCGGATACAATAGGTAAGTTTCGAGCCAGAATAAAAATTATGATACATTCTCGATCAACACGTTCTGCTAATACAAGAAGTATCGGTATTCAATTAAAAGTCATGCCAAATTTTACATTCTGGTATCAGGAGAACATGCTTTGCGAGGAGGTGGCACCAGAAATTCATGGTACGTATCGAAATTCTGAGGAAATTTTACATTTTGCTATCAAGAGAACATGATATGCGAAGAGGTAGCACGAGGGATACCAGGTACGTATCGAAATTCTGAGGAAATTATACATTCTGGTATCAGGAGAACATGATATGCGAGGAGGTGGCACGAGAAATTCATGGTACGTATCGAAATTCTGATGAAATTATACATTTTGGTATCAGGAGCACATGATGTCCGAAGAGGTGGCACGTTTGCGCCTACGGACAGATAACCGGTCAGACATATCTGTCAGTACAGGTTGCCTAATTCAAGGGGCTAATTTTCGGTACATTTCGGAATTCTGGCCGATTTTGCATTTTGGTATCAAGAGCACATGATGTGCGAAGAGGTGGCACGTTTGCGCCTACGATCAGGCAACCAGTCCGACAGAACTGTGAGTTCAGGTTGCCTAATTCAAGGGGCTAACTTTCTGTACGTTTCGTTCATGTGCTCCTGTGCGAAGAGGTGGCACGAGGAAGACCCTTAGTTTATGAATCCCAGTTCGGAATTTTCAATTCTTCTGAATCCTTAGAATCCTGAATGGAACCTCAAATTGCTCATGCGACCAAAATTGTTAGCCTCGTCCATCAATGGCTTGCGTGGTTATCCCCAACACTTCTTGGAACTGCTGAATCGCAGTGCCAGACTGTGATATTTAAGCGATCCAGTGGTAGAAAACTCATGTGGTCCAATATCTCGGAAACTATTAGCCCGTTCGCACAAGAAGCTACTCAACAGAAACATAATTGGTTGCTGACTGAAATCACAAACTAGTTACCTATTAGTTACTAATGATTTTGAATATTTTTAGAAAAAGCATCTACCGCTGTCTGCGCTGTGTAATACATATTACAGCAAAGTCATATTCTCGGTCATTGCTTGAGGAAATATTGTTCAAGAGTAAAATAAGTAAAAATTAATAACTAATTAAAATAATTCCTTTGCTCTTTTTACTTAATGTACAAGTGATCGTCGAAGATTAGACCATGCAAAGAAATTATTTTTTCAAAATTTATCCCTATTAGAATATACTTTCTTTCTTTCGGAATATTTTACTCTTCATAATGAGATTCTTCTCATTTATAGCGCTACAAAATCAACGTTACCTCATGAATCATTTCTTGAAACATTGTTAATGACTGTATTTTAAAAATTTGCATACCTATCTTCGCATATCTTAAGAACAATTATTTTTATAAAGAAGTATTACGCACTTAGACAACAATTAAAATAGCTTCATGGTAGTCAATTTAAATTTTGTATATTTTATTCCTCTAAAGTACTATACACGCACACACAAAATAAATCGATTTACATAAATACATATTATCTACATACAGACATAATAAAATAAATTTTGTATTGAATAGTAGTGAACAAATTCTTATTACTTGATTTTCAAATAAAATTACCTCTCTATAGAATAAATCTAATAATATTGAATACCTTTAATTATTTGTCAAGAAAGTGGAGTGAAAAACAATCAATTTTATACGTACAAAATATTATTAATACAATTATAAAAAAATTGTACAAACTAAAATTTAACGAGATGAATGATACTGCTTCTTAGAAATTATAGGGCCAAAAAGTTTTTCTCATACTACACACCAAACAGAGTATGTTTTTTTATCGAAGATCTTCAGTTGACATATTCCTTCAATGATTGATATTTCTTTATGTAAAAGTGTATTCCTGAAGTTTGTATAGATACGTATGCTAATTTTTGGAAGAACGATCGTTAATAACAATGTGTTCAAACAAATAATTTATACGGAAACATCGACTTTGTAGTGCTTTGTGTTAAAAGACACCCTTAATCAAAATAAAATATTACAGGAAGCGATGTTTTTACTATGCGATATATGGAAGTACAATTGGAAATTAAAAAACAATTCTTTTTTTAATGTTTCTAAAATTTTGTTTTTTAATAATGAAATATGTCTGTGATAACACCTAAAAGGTATTATCTTTCACATTTAATTTTTTGAAAATCTGTTTCAAATTTTTTGTGGAAAAATCAAATACTATCGGATATATTATAGTATATATTACATAACATATATATGTATCACGTCTATTATATTATATGTAGATCATATAATACATTATATTCCTTAGTATTTGAGTTTTATACAAAAAAAAAGTCACAAAGAAATATACTATATTATATCCCATACCATTACATTTTAATGAAAATCAAAATGCTTTTCCGAAAACCATTTATAATTTGAGAAGTCGTGGATCCTCCACAACGCATACGTAACCAATCGTTTGAGAAACACTGCTCTAATCAATGTGTATTGGATTATTCAGAAAGGAAAAATTTCATGGTCAGTTCGCTCTCCATTGTTAGTGCTACGTAATCTTTTCCGCTAAGGAAAACTAAGATATGATTTATAACGAGCTACCAACGACGGACGACACGCGAATGCGTAACTCACAAGCCATAAGTGCTGTTATAATTACAGAATTATCGGCTTCACTCGTTCAGTGATTCGCCACTTGCATTAATTCTGAGGAACAATTCGAATGTTGATAAGTATATTTGAAGTTATATTTGAAGTATATTTGATGTTGAATAAGTATATTTTATTCAATTTAAAGAGTATACATCACAAACACGCAAAGTTATCAATCGCTTTTTAAAGATACTTCTTATGATTTAATATTGTTCTAAATTTCAGCAGCCGAATTCATTTAATTGTGTAATTTATTTCTGAACTTCGTAAATCATATTCGGAATGACATTCTTAAATAAAATTTTGTATTCAATGCGGAACATTCGCGAACGTCTGACATATTTGTGGTACCACTGCAATTGCAGGTTTTTTGAAAATTGAACAAATAAAGATGCGAATAAATTATTCCTGTAATGGTAAGCGAGTCAAGTCAGGCATTTGCGATCCCGCGACAGCCGCGCCTGTAATGATTAAATTGTTAAAAGTTAATGTCGCTTTGAAATACTAATATGAGACATTTGTTTCACTCACCCAAAAATACTGCAGACACAAAAATAATAGTATAAAAGCATTGCACGTTCAAGAATTGTTTCATAAAGGAAGCAATCAAATATGGCAGTATTCTTGTTAAACCAATCATCGTGCCTCTGAAAATAAAATAAAGTAAGTAATCTGAATAATAGAGAAAAGAAGTGAAAAGAAAATTTGTAAACGCTTCATAAGGATCAATTTGCATATACAGTAATGTCTCGTTAGACACACAAATTTGTCCAGGATAAGTGCACAGAAACCAGCCCCACCATTGACGGATATATGTACATCTTGAGGGGTATAGGAGTTCGATCGCTGAGTTTCGTATATTCTTTGATGTTTGCTGCCGAGTGTGGAACGACAGGCGTCGGCAAACATCAAAGAATATACGATGTCCACGTTAATCGCACAAGATCAGTCCCGAGCTTGTGCGTCTAACGAGACATTACTGTACAAAAAAAAAATATACATGTCGAATTGAGTAACCTTCTCCTTTTCGAAGTCGGTTAATAAATAGGCAAGGTCGAATTAGAATTTTATTGGATCTCAAGTTATGCTTCGTACCCTCCTTCCCTCAGTAATATTTCCTAAATTAAAAAAAGATGTTGAAGAAAAATTCAATTAATTGTTACAGGGTCAATGAGAATTAGAATTCGAACATTTGGCTTGTGTAACTGTTGGCAACAGAAATCTCTAGTACGCGAATAAATCGTAAGTTCTCGAGAATATAGTTTTCAATTGCCATTAGAGCAAATCGTTGTACACTACAAGGGTGTTGATATCAAAAGCTAGTAATGTTTCTCGTGCCAGAAGTCGTCGAATTGCCCAACAAAGTTTTCAAAGCGAAGGATTTTTGACTCGAGTTTCGAGTACGATGTCTCTTAAATAATAAATCTTGGCTGCCGCTGATGAAGCGCCCTCATCCTTCATTTTTGGGAACATGGCCAAGAAGCCTAACAATGAATGAACATTTTTACGTGCTTCAGTGCAGTAGGAAAGTGTTGAGTAGTTAATTATGAGTAGAATGGTTCATTCTTACAGAGCAACATCTACAGGTTCGCGACCTTTTCCTATTCTCTCATATTTAATCGATGTAATATTCTGTCTGCTTTAGTTACAAATATAATTAAGAGTACTCATGTTTTGATTCAGTATTATCCACAAATAAAATGATTTTTCACTTAATCTCTAGAACTCGACGTTGTTTCAGTTCGTACAATTTTTTGAAGTCATTAAAATTACTTTATAGCAAGTGTTATACATATATTATTTGTAGCTTTTGAAAAGCTCTTTCATATTTAATTATTAGCTACATTAATTTATTGATCGTTTAATTTTTTTTGTTGGTTTTAGTAAAATCATGGAAAACTTTGAGATTCGAGTATTTTTACGCTACTTTTAAGCTACTGAAGCAGCAAAGAAAGTATTATATTCAGTAGCTTCAAACTCTTGCTTCCAATAGTGACGTAAAAGGACTCAAATCTCAAAATTTTCCATGATTTTATACAAAATCGAAAAAAATTTAAACAATCAATAAATTAATGTAGCTAATAATTAAATATGAAAGAGCTTTTCAAAAGCTACAAATAATATATGTATAACACTTGTTATAAAGTAATTTTAATGACTTCAAAAAATTTCACAAACTAAAACAACGTACAAAAACGCGCGAACTTTTGGTTTACCCTAATAATACAATACTAATTTCAAGTATTATTTTATTAACTCAATAATAATTTCAAGAACTATTTCATAATAATTCAATCCTTATCAGTTTCCTTATCAAGAAGAAGCTTAACTGGTCTAATCTCAGCCTTGGTCCTTAAAATCCATTAATTCGTACCCTGCCCCACGAAGTAAATAATTAAATAACTAAATCTGAATATTCTCAAAACTTCTTAAACGAACCTCAAGCCAGTAGAATAATTTTCCAATAAGAGCAGCAATGTCGTTGTGCGGCCAATTACGTACGTTGCTAGTATAATCGAGGAAAGGACAACTCTCGCTATACTATGAACAGCAAATAATAAGACAAGCGACGCTGTTGCACCCATTACTCCTGCGAACACTGAAAATGAGACAGAAATAAGAGTGGCATAATAAAATTGGTTAAAATTCTTCCTCCACTTACAGCAATGCATTATGAAGTATTTGTCATACACCAGAAATAGGTTAACGCTACTCGAAGCGCACAATCAACAGTTTTAGAATAATATTAAAATAGAATGGGAGGTATAAAGTTTACCTAGGAATAGTTTTCTACCGACAACGTCGACTCCAGCCAGCAAAAAGACTTCTGCGATTACGTAGCTCAAGGATAAATACAAAAGAAGCCTGAAACTATCGGAATCGACTTCTCGGCAGTCGTGCAAAAACCCCAGTGCCATACTCTGCACGGCGATAGTACACGTTGAATTTATTCCTGCTCCACTTTCGAATTTTCCCATTTCCTGAAGTAAACGAGTGTTCCACAACGCCATCCATGCGATTCTGATTATTATTATTATTATTTATTATATCGAAGTTTATTCCGGCTGTGAAATTAATAAAGCTATCGCGAGGAAACGTTGTAGACATTTTTGGAGAAATTAAATGCTTCTTTATAAAGGGATTTCCAAAAAGGACATCAGGATTTTGTTTTTTAATAACAAATTAGGCCTGTTAGTGTGCCAATGGTGGAACTTAAACATCATCTTTAATTATACTCGTGTCTACTTTCATTAAGTTGTATCGGTTTAATGGTCCCTGTCAAAATTTTTCTAAGTCTCCAGTCGTGTTGATCCGGTGGTCTCGTAGAGCATAGTTTTCTGCGCCAGTGGGACATAATTAACACATTGGCTGCCAGTCATGAACTCGTTAAAATTTCTACAAAGTTAAAATTTGGTCTCGAGATTATTGAAGATTAAACATTTGTCGTAGTGTTTAATTTCTAAACCTCGCCAAATTCACGAATGCTGTCCAAATTTATTTTCATTACGAATTTAATTTTTTTAGTTTCTCAATTAATTGACCTGTCATACACTTCTGGGCGACGCGTCATTACGACGTGGCGACCAACGTATTAAAAAGTGGATATATCATTTTTGCTTTATTACAAAGTAAAATTCTAAAATTCCCTTTGGAAAACCTTTTACTTTTTTATAAATTTGTTTTATTTTTACGGTTGATATGGAAAAACTTCGTGGAAGACTTGTTACCCGGGAATTTGTAGGAAACTAATGAAAATCCCCAGTATTGTAGTGCGTTTAAAGCGAGTTTTAAGTAACTTTCGAATTTGTTTAGACGACTTCGCACAGAACACTAGTATTGTGTGAGCGAAATTGTTTATATCGTATCGCTCGTCCTCGTCATCACCAACGGGTTCGACGCAGTTGTCGAAATTGCGTATCTAAAATAATAAGTTCTGAGAATATCTATTCATTTTCTAGAGTCGTTCGAGAAGTTCCTGTCGTTTTGAAAAATGCGATTCTTATCATTTCGAACTATGTTAACAGATAAACGTTCTAGGTAAATAAAAGTAAAGATTTTGTAAATATGTATGTGATAGTAGCTAGTTTGGTATTATGTATGCTCGGTGATCGTAATTTCAAAGTGCTGCAGCAGCCGTTTCTACTTGTTAACTAACATTGAAAATGGAGTTTTCAATCATTTTCATAATACCTTTATGGGAGTATTATAGGTGGATTGGCGATATTTGATAGAAATGAAAATAAGTCGAAACATGACTCCATTAAAGATACACAAATCATTTCTAAAAAAAAAAGAAACTAAAAGCCAGCTGTGTGAATTTAAAAACAGTTCGAATAAGATCGTGCTTGTATTTATTTTCATAGGAAGAAACTTCTCAATCCACTTATAATACTTACACCAATACATACAATAAACAATTAAAAATAACTTGAATATACATACATTCGCCAGATTAATTTGATTACTTTGCGAACAGTAGATAATATTCGCTTTACTTTCATTGTCTAAAAGAAAACGAACTTTTCGAACGACTTGGGAACCATAAGTTTCCATTTCGCTTGTCTACTTTAAATAAATCTACTTTATATTTGTATATTATTTACGGAATTCCGATTATAATACGGAATTGTCGTACTGGATAGGTGTCGGCATGCTTCGAGTTATTAATTGCATACATCTGCTGAAGGACTGCGAGTGCTTCTTCCTGGCGACGACGATGAAGCAAGTACCTAGGGCTTGGCGGTAACAAACTGACCACACAAGCCAACAGCAGGTTTGGGATGCCTCCTAATCCTGTAAGGACTCGCCAAGAATTTGGTCGAAATCGTTTGTATTGAAGTTGCACGATCGATGGTATTATTAACCATGAAACACCTGCTCGCAATTACAAGATACATTTGACTAATTTAATTTTTAAATGCAAATACTCAACACGTTCGCTGATAACAATAAAATCTTTATTACACTCGTCATATTATCTGATAAAATAATACGTTGTATAAGTGCAGTTTAGTGTAATTAGATAAAGGAAGAATTATTAATTGTTTAGCATAATTAATATTTCAGATTTTCACTGACGGTTAAAAGTTCTCCTCATTCGAGGTTTCTTAAATCAATTACTGGTGTTAAACTGTCGGTTATGTTATTGTTATTCTGAAATTTTATGGACAGAAACCGATTACACTATACAGAGCATTTCACCCAACTTGACCACCTTAAATATATCGCTTATTTTGTATGATAGAAAAAATGTCAGGGGATGGGTATTTTTATTATTTTATTACTTTATTATAATAAAGTATGTACGAATTTACGTTACGCTTGCTATGCGCATACGTGACGTATGGTAGCGAACGTGTTAAGCCACGTGCAGACCAAGGAACCAAGGCAGCACATGTACTGGGGTCTTGGCGAACGTTGGCACACTCGAACACACGTGCCTTCGTTGCCTCATTACTCATTACTCTATATACAACTTTAATCAATGATCTGATATACATTATAAGTAATATTTATTTGGAATACTTACCTAAAGCTGTCGTGTAGCCGATAACTTCTGTCACATCCAAAATAACCATGCAACTGCCTCTATGTTTCATTGGCAACAATTCGATCAAATAGACTCTTAAAACCACGTTATTACCAGCTAATCTAAATAATACAGAGCAACAATATTAGGTACGTCAAATATCATAATATTTACAATTTAATATTTGATATTTTTATATTATTGTGTACATATATAATATACAATATAACATATAATATAAGAGATGTAATATTAAAAATATGAAATGTATATATTTAATAACTGCATTAAATGAATTTGATAATTTTATATTTATAATATTTATAGTTTGCACCTTTCTCGTGCATGTGTAAATATTATATGAAAATGATAACAGATTAAAATGAAGTGTTTGGTATTGCTTTTGGATTATGCATTTGATTTCAAGAACAGTAGTGTTTTTATTTTTTTTCTAATAAGTTTATTAGGCTGTTTAACCTTTCTATTTGTTAAGAGTTTTACATCTCCTTGTCGAAATGGACAATGACGTGCAGGACTCACCCTAATCCAAGCATAAACATCGATAAGTGTATCAGGAAAACGGTTTGAGCGAAGGACAAAACGATCGAAGCACAAAACACGATGATCATGGTAACAGGAATTGATCCTTTACGTCCACTTGCGTCGATTAATATTCCAAATAAAAATGCTCCCACGGTCATTCCTATTCGGAAAAATAAAGCTGCTTGCACAAACAGAAATTAAAGTCATTCTTCCAGAACATGCACATGACTTGTTCCTCGGGAAATTCTAACGATCCACTATTAATTTCATACATTAAAGTTTCGATTCTGTATACCAAGCTTGGGCATCTGGATGCCCGCGAGCAACAACCTACAGTGAATGTAGAAAGTATTCGTATACCGATCAATTTCCAAAAAAACTATGTGAAATTGTAATTTATTAACTTCTTTTTCATAAACAACGATATTTTATATATTCTTGGAAATCTCTAGAATGGATACAGTACAAAAAAAAAAACAGTTATTTAATATAAATTGCGAAATTAACGAGATAAAATATAAATCGATAGAAATATAGAAGCAATAAGTATTCGTACAACTGTTTAATTTTTAAAACTTCACAAAAACGAAATTTACATTGATTTATAAATAATTAATACTTCGTGGAATTTCCTTTTGATTTTATAATTACTGCTACTCTTTTAGGCATTCAATTACCTAAATGTCGATGTTTTAGGGATCCTTACTGGAAATTGAATGTTTTCTAATTCGTACAAGGCAATAAACCGATGTGTTTATGTTACAAATTCTACTGCAAATGGTTCGTCGTAAAAATCGTACAAATACTTATTGCTTCTACATTTCTACCAATTTTTCGTATATTCTTATTAATTTCGCAAATTATATAAAGTAGTAATTGTTGTTTGAATATACTATATCTATTCTACAGATTTCTAAGAATATGTAGAATATCATTGATTATAAAAAAAGAATTTAAGAAACCACAATTTCACACAAAAGTTGTTTGGGAAATTGATCAGTGTACGAATACATTCTACACCCATTGTATATTAACGTTCAGATACCCATGGTTGCTGTGTACTTTTGAAAACGGATCCATTTATACAAGGTGTATCAAAATATGTATATATGTGTAAAATTCTCTATACAAAGACGTAGTTAATTAATTTCATTCGCAGAGGAAGGTTTAATCCAAATTCCAAAAGGACAAAAGCAAATACAAGTCAAGCTATATGTTTATTGCGTCTTCATAAATTACATAAATAAAGCGTAGTCAAAATAAAAATAAAAAAAACTTATTAATTTACTTAATACAAAATTCTGAAGTGAAGCTGACCAACCTAATCTCACTCTAGTCGACGTATCTGATAATTCTAATTCATTTCCATGATATTTTCTATCTAATAGTGGCAAACTATGTATTGTATAATCCTGTTAGTTGTAACACTGTTTTGACAAGATGTCTGCACGTGGAACGCTTTCTTTTTTAATAGACGTTTACCAGATAGACAAACATCCGAAACAATACGCGAACGTTTGCGGGATCCTGGTTAATTTCGAGAACGTATTTTTATCGACACCCGGAATTTTTAAACGTATCGGAAGGTCAATGGGAAGGCGTTTAGAAGTTTCTATCGACGCCCACGAGTATTTTCTTTGAGGAAAGATTCCGGTAGAATTTTACGTTAGAACAGCTTGCAGCGACAACCGCGAATGTAAAAATATAAAAACGTATTATTAAGATATAAAAATGCTCCCATAGAAAGTCTTTAAATATCTAAGTCCTTAAACTTCAATAAAAATTGTTGAAACAAATTTTAAATTGTCGTCACATTCGTTGATTGGTGTCAGGTTAAATTAAATAGAAAAATCAGGATACAATTTTCAATTTTATATTATAATACGATATAGAATATTTGTATTAATTCGGTACCTTTTCTAAGGTAAACTTACTATTTATTTTTAAAGAAAAATCACACAACTTTTCATTCTTCCTGAATCACACATTCCAAAAGAGAACATATACAGTGGGTGTAGAATGTATTCGTACATCCATCAATTTCCCAAAAAACTATTGTGTGAAATTGTGGTTTATTATCTCTTTTTTTTATAATTAATGATATTCTACATATTCTCGGAAATCTCTAGAATATAGTTCAAACAACAATTACTAGTTTATATAATTTGCGAAATTAACAAGAAAATACGAAAAATTGGTAGAAATATAGAAGCAATAAGTATTCGCACGGTTCTTATGACGAACAATTTACAGTAGAATTTGTAACATAAGCACATCGGTTTATTGCCTCGTGAGAATTAGGAAACATTAAATTTCCAGTAAAAAAGACTTAAAAAATGCTCTAATAAAGGAATGAAAGAAGATCCCACCCTAAATAACATCGACATTTATGATAGTTAATTTAATGTCTAGAAGAGTTACAGGAATTATAAAATCAAAAGGAAATCCCACAAAGTATTAATTATTTATAAATTAATGTAAATTTCGTTTTCTTTTTAAATGAAGTTTTAAAAATTTAATACTTGTACGAATACTTATTGCTTCTGTATTTCTATCGATTTATTGTTTTTTCTTGTTGATTTCTCACTTATACAAAATACCTAATCTTTTCGTGCTGTATCTATTCTAGAGATTTCCAAAAATATGTAGAATATCATTGTTTATAACAAGAAAGTTAATAAATTACAATTTCACACAAAAGTTTTTTGGGAAATTTATCAGTGTATGAATACATTCTACACCCACTGTAGTTATGATCATAACATATATTTCCATATGTAGCACATATAGTTTCATTATTATGAAGGTTGATATTCTAACATAAAAACAAATGGTCCATAAATATTTAACTTTAGTTATAAATAATTATGTAAACGTAAAGACACAGAATTAATTTCTCTACTGTATTACGTCTATACGTTTTGTATATGTACCAAGGGTCAATGTAGCGTGCAGACTTGTCGCTTGACTTGCACTTAGATTCAAATCGCATGCCATAAATGGGACTGCAACTAGAACCACTGGAGAAACACAAGCTTCTGCGAACGCGCAGGCGCTGCATAATCCAATTATGAAGTAATGACACGGACCCCATCCTGCAATCAAATTATACGATATCTTTCTTGTGATTAAAGTAAACATCTAAAATAGGGAACAAACATTTTACAGAAATTTAGAAACTGTTTTACACATGTTATAAACATTCTTTAATCCATTGAAAAGAATCGTATACTATAGAAAAACTAATGTTTTCATCTTCACGATTATTTAGTTATTCATTAAGTTACCGAAACAGCATAGATTTTAATATACTTTTCAATAAAAAACTGATGTATAACAAAAAACATTATTTCATCTATTACAATTTTTTTTTTTTTAGATATTCTATAAACATTTTAACCTGTTCTGGCTATTATATTTTCGCAGTCATTGGTCATTATACATTGCAAAATTTAACGCTAATAGTGACTCGCGGTACAGCATTTGCTAAATTGAAATATTCAATGAAATGTACAGGTATGGCGTCATTTGTGAAATAATTATGTACATTCGATGATTGTAACGTACACGTTCTTTAGTCTTGATATATTATAAAAATTGGTCCGATATCGAAATCACTTGACGTTCGATAATGACAAACTTCGTGTAATAAATATCATAACGAAAAAACATTCGAGCACTGCGTTCGCGATTTATATCAATTAAAGACCCTCTAATAACAGTCGCGAAATAACATCGAGGATAAGACAGGCTCATCAAACGCATTAAACATAAAATTTTTTAAACCCATGCAAATCATAAAATTATACCCATACATTGCATTATTCGTTAAGATGCACTATGCATAAATATTTTAAAAATCGATCATGTTATAAATATAATTGTAAAATCATTGAATTTCCGACGATTAAAAGGATTAAATCACAGGCAATTTATTAATCCCCTTGAAGAATTAAATACCAGTCATTTAGATGTACTATGCCCCAATAAAATCCGTTGGTCAAGTTTGGAAAAAGTTTTGAAATGTGTGTCTGGGACCTTCAGAGCGGAAATAAAAATATTTTTAATGCTTAAAGAAAACGAGGATTTTCCTGAATTATTAGATCCAAATTGGATTTGTGATTTAGCATTTTCTTTGGAAATTCTTACACATATCAACAACTTTAACACATGTTTCCAAGGAAAAAATTTATTTGCTTATGATTTAATACAGATATTAAGAGCTTTTAAAATTAAGAGCCTTTTCTCTACAAATCTGACTGAATGTAAATTTGATCGTTTTCCAACGTTACAGACCATATCCTTAAATATTTTAAAAGAAAAGGCACAAACATTTAATAAAAATATCCTTGCACTAATAACAGATTTCGAGTAGAGATTCGATTGCTTAACAAAAAAATTGATAAAATTTTATCTATTATTCGAAATCCATTTTCTGTAAAAGTTGATGACGTTCCTGTTAATATACAATTAGAAATAATTAATTCACAATGTGATGAATTGTTACATGAGAAATATCGAGAAGAGCAAGAAAATTTGTGTAATTTTTATAAGCAATTGAATAATTAAAAAATATGAAAATTTAAAAAAACTTTTCAGGACGTATTTAATAATCTTTAATTTTATTTTTGAACAGAACTTTTCTTTAATGAATCTAAATAAAAGTACAACAAGATCAAAAGATCGAATGATTTACATTTGGAGTCTGTGTTAAGAATAGCTATTACAAGTATAAAATCAGATATTAAAAATATAATAAGGGATGAAAGCCGCCTCAACACGTCGCATTAGTTATTATGTTAATTTGTTGTATTGCTTTACTTATAATTATTCATAAACAAATTTCATAATAAACTTTGTTTACTTAAAAAAATAAGTATTTTGCTTAACATTTTAATATTTCGTTCGTCCTGTGAAAATATGTTTTTTCAAACCGGCCCGAGGGCAAAAAGTAGTTGGCTATGCAGGGCTGGCGTCACCTTTTGCGAGGCCGAGTTCAAAAATTTTGCGGGGCCTGAATTCACATTCAAATCTTACACTTACATTTTACAACGAGGAATTATATATTTACAAATGCTATATATTTTTTATAAGAGGAATATTAAATAATAATACTTTGATGATTTTTGTTACTCCTTTCAATTTAATCATCGCTACTAAAAAAATGTTTCGCATTTCAGAAAAAATTGCTTCCATTTGTTAATGGTATCATCATTCTGTAAAAAGTTAATCAAAATCGGTGCCTTTTGATTGAGTAATTTTCGTAGACCGCGGGGCCTTTTAAAACGCGGAGCCGGGTTCCGGCATGTGGAAACAGTGTGTAGATTGACGATATAATAACAGCAGAAAAGACGACGGCAGCGCCGCAACGGAAAGCGCGATAGCGAAGTAGCCATATTGTCATTCAAATCATCAAGATTTCACAGCAACGAAGCTGAATAAGTTATTCGAAGTGAAGAAGCAATATTTTCTCACGATTATTTTTCTAAAATATTCTTGGTACCATTCCACGTGCAACACCAGACACTGATTTTGCAATTTCAGCCTTAAAACTTTATGAACAATAAAAATGACGTTTTCATAGAAGAAACTTTTTTACATACACTTTTTCCAAAATAATGTCCGGCGTTGCATGCGGAGTGGTATCAAAAATATTTTAGAAGAAGAATTATTAGAAAATATTGTTTTTCGCTTCAAACAACTTGAACAGCTACATGGAAAAATTATTTTATAGCCTATCGCCCTGTTCTTGTCTCTCCTCCGATTTTTGTATCTCCCTCTCATAGCATTATTGGAGAGACAAGGATTTATCCCTGTCTGGGAGCTTCCTATTTTTTGCGCAATTATCGCTAAATTCATAAACAAGATTTGACTAGACCTTTGGCTCTGTAAAATTACTCTGTACGTATCTCAACTTTGAAGTATAGTCAAAGATCTGAACAAAGAACAGCCCCTTGTTCCTTGTCGATACATACTGCACTGTTGCAGTCACGTGGTTCTATTTACACGCACTTTATCTTTATATTGGACAATAAAGAATTGCGTTTACCTAAAAAAAGAAAAAGATAATAGAATTGTTAATAATGTACTGTCACTCATGGCAAATTCGAGTAAGTAAAACCTAGTTATGGTTATTGATATCTAGCCCATATTTTAAATCGCGAGCCAATCAGAGTCAAGAATAATCTTCTAATACTGTAATAAACGTACATCGAAATAGATCATAAAAAGAAATAAAAACAGATAATATATGTTTTTCCTCTATAGTTGAATGTCTTAAATACAAGTAATATATAATAATAGAGTTAAAAAGTAAAACTGATAGTGTATCTGTAAATAATTGGACATCAATATACTAAATTGCAATAGAGGGCAGTGTAGTCTGCAGATGGAGTTGAGTACGTATATACGTAACTTACTTATACCGAAACCGGTTGCCGGTTAGACATTTCTTTGTTGGCAAGTGAATAGTTTGGGTGACGTGTAAAACGGTCAGTAAGCAACAGTTTACTGTAAATAAAAGAAGGTATTATTTTCATACTACTTAAACCGAATTCTAAAGTACACGTTCGTGTTCTATTGATTTTTTAAATTTATTCATCTCTTCACTTGTTTTCGCATACATTAGAACTAACATTAATACACAATTGCGAAAGAGTATTGCGAAAAGTAACGCAACACTTTAATTCTAAGAAATGCAAAGGACGATGATTTTTTGCTATTGCGTTAAATACAAACTCGAGGTTACGTAACTGAATTCTCATTGCACTTGACCTCTTCACTTATGATTCGGATCTACTTATTACAGCTTTTCTAATTATGTTAGTCTTCGTTGCGCTAAGTAAAGATTGTTATCAAGAACTATTGATTACCACTTCCATTGCTAAAAGATCATTTCATCGATGGCATGTTGTAAACTGCTGAGTAATACATGAAATTGAATTAATTAAATGTATCACGAACCATTTAAAAGCGCAGTAAACACAATTTATGTACTTTTTTGTTAAGTATGAAATTTTAAGGAAAGAAATGTTTTATTGTGTATTCTTTTGCGTATCTAGGTTACAGTGAACGAGAATGTAAAATTCCATTAGAATCTTTAAGAGATATTTACGTTTTTATTTTAATCGGAAAAATTGCGATATCAACCGACATTTTGACCATGTTTGTTTGGCCCATCATGGTAACCTTGAAGGTTACGATAAACATTATGATATTTCTTTAAATATCATTAATCTATCATTAAAAACTGCCGATTTTCAAAAAACACATAGCAAAAATATATCAAGTTTATCGTAATCTACAATTATAACCTTGAAGGTGACCAAAGTATTGTCGAAATTTCGGTTGATGTCGTTATATTTCAAATGTAGGTAAAAACGAATGTATGTCTTTGAGATTCTACGGAAAATGTTAAAGTACTTAATACAATATTTACAATACATCTATAAATTAACTGTAATTAATTAATTACTAGAATTAAAATTTCTTTAATAATTAGATCCACTTTTTTTAATCATTACAGTTTCCTATGTTTTTAAACATGTATTCTGGAACATACTTTTAAAAATATGCTAGTACAGTTATATAGTAGTTACAGAGGAGTAATTGTGCTTGAATATTATCTTGCCTTTTACGTACCTGCTTATCGCTTTAATGAGTTTTAGTTCCTCAGTAACTTTATTCATAGATGCAAATAATGAAGAATAAATTAAAATCTAGATAATTTATAGTAAAAATTGAATTATTTTAGTATTCCATCTTCATTAAAAATCAAACATTTTTGAATTACAGAAATCTAGAAAGACATCATCATGCCAGTTCCAGCCATTCAGAAACCTGCCCCTGCTTTCCGTGGTACTGCAGTTGTGAATGGACAATTTAAAGATATCTCTCTTTCCGATTACAAAGGGAAATATGTTGTGCTATTCTTTTACCCATTAGACTTGTAAGTAGCTTGCTTCAAAATAATGCAGATTTATCATTCTACATATAAAAAGTGTATTATGTAATAATATGAAATATCTTATTCTACAGCACATTTGTATGTCCAACTGAAATTATTGCCTTCTCTGATCGTGCCCAAGAATTTGAGAATATTGGCTGTAAACTCATTGCAGCATCAACTGATTCTCACTTCAGTCACTTAGCATGGGTAAATACACCACGTAAGCAGGGTGGCCTTGGCGAAATGAATATTCCTCTTCTTGCTGATAAAAGTTCTAAAATCGCACGTGACTATGGTGTTCTTGATGAAGAAAGTGGTGTTCCATTCCGTGGTCTCTTTATCATAGATGATAAACAAAATTTACGTCAAGTTACTATCAATGATCTTCCAGTTGGCAGGTGAGATAATTATAGATCAATGTTTTCATGGTATAATTTATGAAATTCGTGATGGTACTTGTCTAATCAAATAAACTATTTTCAGATCTGTCGATGAGACTTTACGCTTGGTTCAAGCATTCCAATTTACTGATAAGCATGGAGAAGTATGTCCAGCTGGCTGGAAACCAGGAAAGAAAACAATGAAACCTGATGTTGTTGGTTCAAAGGAATATTTCAAGGATTCATAAACGAAGCAAATGAATATATCCATGTACCTTTTTGTCTCACCCATGTCTATTATATTTTATTTGTTACGAAAACCAACTGTAATTCCATAACTACATATGTTACTACAGTGTTGAAAGTAGCGATATCTTAAATATCAACGATAATAATTTCTTACAATAAATATATGTATTTTGTATGTCTTGGATCCTAATACCATTCATTTAAATATAGTATATTATATTATGTATTTATTGGGAAAGTCATGTTGCTTTGATACATGCAATAATTAATCTGCTTATAATAAACGAGAGTATCTCTATAAGATATCTTGGGAAATTAAACTATGTACATTCTGACATCTACATACATACAGCGTTCATGTCTGTCAGGAAGGTATGTACACTAGCGATGTTTATTCAAAAAGGATTTAATGAACTATGGAGTAACGAAATTTATATAAAGTTTGTGAAATTTTATGTCATCAAATTTTACATGTGAAAATTGCAAACACAACTTTGGAATCTTTTCAATTAAATAATGGGAATTACTCTGTAAGTAGTATTAACCGTTTGAGTGCCACGGGTCTTTCTTATTTCCTGATTGAAAATTGCCAAGGGATGCAATAGCGCTTGACATATTCCGTTTTCAGTTTACACGCAATAAATATTTCCTACAGTTCATTTTTGTTCCGATATTCTCTTGTGCATCAGTTTTTAGTGACATCAGTGCCCCAAGCTTTTGGCACCCGTCATACCTCGTTCTACTTGTTTTGATGTGGCGAATACGAATATTATTTTCGTTTTTGGCGCAGATTCTGAATTTCCGAAATATTTGCAAAAAAACTTTAGATATTACACATTGAATTCTGTCTACTATAGATGTGCGCTGCGACATCACATGCGTCAGTATTGGTTGCCATTGGTTGCCATTGGTTGCCATCTACTGGCCACTTCTTCTATTTAGAAACGAGGGAAATGTCGGTATTTATTGAGATTAGGTAATTCCTCACCGATTTTGATGAAATTTATAAATGAAATGATAAATGTATGAAACAATAAAATGATAAGAGCATGTGTTAATATATCAATTTTATCACTTTTATGAATAGTTATTTAATGCAGGAATAATTATCGATCCTTTAGCTAGTGGTGGCATCTACCAGCAACAGTGGGTACTATTTTCACTAAAAACTTGGGCGTTTACTCATCGATGGCGACACTGGTATTAAAACCCGCAGAGCAACTTGGTGAGCATTAGATACTAATATAAATTTATCGAAATACAGTTTAAACAAAATTTGATTAAAATGTATAAACTAATTACGTGTATGGGAGTTATTTATCCTTATCAAGAAGGATATTCTCATCAAGAAAGATGTCATCATAAGATTAGTATTTAAGTTGCGTTATTGAAGTAGTACCTAAATCGAAGTGCATAATTAGTTTGTAAGTTAAATTATACAATATTCTACGAAAGATTATGATTACAAATTCTAATATAGCAGTTACTAAACACATTATTGTTGAATTCCTAACAGAATTGAATTCCCAACAGAAACCTATGAAACAGAAATTACCAATCCAATATATAAAGTGTTTCGTTTAAAGAGGAATACTCAAATATCTCATGATGGGAGATATAACAAACAAATTAATTCCTTGTAACTTTTATATGTAATAATAACTTTATATATTTTATATATTTTTATCCATAATAACATAGTATTTGTTCAGACAAATTCATCGCCCATCGTACCATTTTTAAGTGATAACCTGTAAGTTGCTTGTTCAATAAACGAACTTAATTTCTCGTTAACGGAAAGCTTGTGTGTGATTTCATTAAAAAGTAAGTACAGATTTAGTTGGCCGAAGAGAAAGAGAAAGTACATAGTGAAATCTTCGACTATGTAAATGGATACGTGTTTACATGATGCATGTGCACATTTCCTGCCACTGACAAGACTTAGCTTTTAGGGCAGATAGTAGCATAGGATATAAAGGGAATGAAAAGTACTCACTGTCGTTTTAGTTCTTCGTAAAGCTTCCCGGAATGTTGGTCAGCGTCGACGATATTATCATCCTTTACTTGGTGATGTGTTATTGCTTTTCATATTTTCTACGGTTTGTTTAAAAGCTTTCTCAACCATTAAACGTGTTTCTCATATAGTTTTGGTATATTATTCGAGGAGCACAGCGGTGTTTATTTTCTGAAATTAATTCTGTACGACGATTTCTATTTTTGACTACGAAATTAATACTGCAGACCTTCGTATAACACGGAAACTACGTTTAGCGAAATACGAAACTCAGAATTCATATAAACAATAAAGAAAAACTATTAATTTTTCCCATTACATGGTAGTATAACGTATATTTAGTAACAGAAATCGTAAAGAGAAAAATTATTTACAATATTGTCAGAAGTTTTTGATATTTCAATAATTTGGTATTATCGAATGTTAACGTAACATTAACAAGCAACTAAGACAATTTTAAAAAAAAACAAGTCGAGTTATTCTAACATTTATTGCAACATAACAACTTGTGTATTTATTCATTGAATTTCTATCGAATCTGAACATAAAATGAGTGCCAAAAAATGAAATGATAAAATACTAAAATATATTATTAAACGTTAACGTAATACTGATATAAAATTTATTATATATTAATAATCATACTTTAAAACCTGTTGCGTGGAACGTACGTGTATTAAAATATTAAAAACTTTTCGTTGTTTTAAAAAGTGTTGTAGAAAATTGTGAAAATGTAACGTAAAAATTGTTTAATTCAGGTAACGTTGGTCTGCTTGTCGAGTGGTATACTAACAACAAAAGTGTCTCGGGATTTCCAACCACCTACGGGATTACTGTCCCCGCCTGTTAGTTACCTTCCAACCACGAACACTGGATACCCAAAACTTTCGCAACATGCTGTTTTTGTTAATCGAGCTTTGGACAATGGCCTGGAAGACGTTAGAGTTTCACGTGGAGGCTATCGCGAGGCACAAGTACAAGATGGATATTCATATTTAAAACCACTATCGATCAACCTCGAGTTACCCACAAAAGATCAGAAGATTAAATTATTTACGGACAAACGAACGTAAGAATTCACGTTTAAAGCATAAACTCAGTGTTCTACTATTGAGAAATTATTTATAATTATTTGTCATACGTTATTTATAAGACCTTGTAGGTATGCTTTTAATATTAATAACTAATTACAATCAATTTCTAATCGTGGCTTTCTGGCAGTAATTATTTCTTTATATGCACGTATCACTTGAAAAATGATCATTTATTTTCCCAAATGTCAACTATACTTTCATTCTGTCTGAAAATTAACTAAAATTAATACCATTGCAAAAATAGGAGGCACTTTCAGAGTGCTTGTAGAGGAAGACATTTTTTTTTTAAAGGCAAATAACATTTTATCAAGTAATGTTTTCTTTACAAGCATGCTTAAATTAAAAAAAAAAATTTTTAACTATCAACAATAAATGATTTCAATTATCATATGAGATCACGTATCGTAATATAAAGCCATAAATTCGAGATTTTATTGTGAGAACATTTAATGCAACTCGCCGATCGGTCTTGTAGCACCAGTTGCCAAGTATGAGGGGTACCAATTTGCACCTAGTAGATGGCAATCGGTGCTACAGACTGACTAGCGGGTTGCATTAAATCTACTTACGCTTGTAAGGCTAAAAACAACCATATTTAGAATTTATATTACAATAAATGATCTCATGTGATGAGTCGATGAACTTCTCTAAATAAATGCTATCTTATGGATGAAAATATCCAGGTTGTTTCCTCTTACGAAAATCCCCCTGACAGGTGGCAACCAGTGCTACAGACCAATTGGAAGGTTAATTAAATTTAGCGAGATTAAAAACTCCAATTTAAAGCTTTATATTACAATGAATGCATTCATATAATAAGTCGATAAATTTGACTAAATATACAGATATAGAAATTCTTATATTAAATGTATAGATTCTTGTATCAAATATATGGTACCATTTAAACAAATTAATTTGTTTTTAAAATTTTCCCCAGCATTTCACTTCCAACATTATTTACTCAATATGATGTCCCTCTTTGTACCAAATAACTTTTATAAAAACATTTTTTGATAACTTCATCTATGTATAATATAGATTAGTTAATATTGCATATAATTTCGTATATGTATGTGTATATACGTTATAATTTATATATATATATATATATATATATATATATATTTTCTTAGAAAGATTACACGTATATATATTTATATTTTTTTTTTGTATTGATCATATAGGTTTGAATAACGTATTGAATAATACGGACTATAATTTATACCTTCAGATCCCTCGAGAAAATGCAGAGTAACCATGAAACTGTATTGACAAGAGTCACAGAATCACCGAAACCCATCAGCGCATCGACTCAGCGATTGGAGATCAAAAATCACCCCTACGTTCCCCGGCAGGCGTCGTATCGAGTCGTAGAAGAGCTCGATGAATACCTAACGGATGATTTGGATCATACTCGATCCCCTTATCGTGGGAAAGTTCAGACAACGAATCCCAATCGCGGCGATACGCAAGACATAACGACGGTCATCAAAGCCCTCGATCACTTCCTGACCGGAGTTCTACACGACGACGGTTACAACAGCGAGTTACATCCACCGCCCAACCCTGTTTTAGCCCTCATCCTGTCACGATACGGACGATACGTGCTCGGGGCACGAAATCCACGCGTATACGCGCACATGGCTGTAAACAATATTCATAACAACAAACCCTTTGGTAGTTATAAGTTGGAATGTGAAGAAGTGCCAACTTACGTTCGATAACGATGGTCTTTTAGACAGGGATTTTTTGTGCCTTTTAGACAGGATGTACTGTATTAACATCGTTTATAAATAGTTTTGTACTTGCATTATTAGAAAGTCCATGTTTTGTTTTGAATAAAATACCGATGTTTGGAAAGAATTAATTAAAATTTGAACTAACTTTGTTGACAATTTAGTAAATAATGTATTGTCAGAGCCTTTGTGAAGAGTCTGTGAATGTTTTGGCGAAAGAAGTGGTTGTCTCTCGATCTTAGTTTCCGAGATACAATTATTTAAAATATTGCGCCTTAATGAGCGTAAGGTTAAGACGGCCGTGAACACCGGGTTGCCTTACGCCAGGGGCACTTCAATTGAAGTTACAAGTGTACGGAGAATTCGACAGGTAAATACAATTATTTTTTACTTAGAATTACTTGTAGGTCCTTTCTCCATTTTAATGCAGGTAGGACTATTTAATCGAGGTTATTATTTAATTAACATTTATTCCAGTAAATGTGTATTCATATGAAGAGTTACTCAAGTAAATTTGTATTCAAATGAAAATTTACTCAAGCAAATTTGTATTCAAATGAAAATTCATTCAAACAAATTTGTATTCAAATGAAAATTTATTCAAGTCAATATATTTATGCAAATTTGAATTCAAATAAAGATTCATTCAAGTATATTTGTATTCAAATGAAAATTTATTCAAGTAAATTTATTCATGCAAATTTGAATTTAAATAAAGATTCATTCAAGCATATTTGTATTCAAATAAAAATTTATTCAAGTAAATTTATTCATGCAAATTTGAATTTAAATAAAGATTCATTCAAGCATATTTGTATTCAAATGAAAATTATTTAAGTGAAATTGTACTCGAATGAATAGTCATTTAAGTAGATTCGTATTCAAATAAAAATTGATTCGTACAAAAATTGTATTCGAACGTCCAATTCAACCTTATAATTTTCTTCCATTTCTATTTCTACCGAAATATTCCAATGAACTTTGCATAAATACAATGCCTACAAATTCGTACAAGTTTCGACGATCATTAGTATTAATAACAATCAGTCAGACGACGGTCCACACGGTATTCATCTTCTCCAATTGTCGGTGCATCTCGCGACGCGGAATGAAAAGCATCTCAAGATCCCACACGTGACGCGTCCGAGTAACCTCTCAGTTCTACCCGAGTTCCTTCCCATTGTTGTATGATTCCAGCTCACTTACGTGCAAGTAAAAAGTGGCACGGTGAAAGCAGTTGGGGTGGTTCATCCGGCGTTGGCAGCGGTAACGTTGAAGAGGGCACGATTTTTTTTCCGCGGCTAGCGCAATTCACGGGAAAGAAGGGAAAAAGGCCGAGAAAGACCTGGAAGAAAGTGCACGCACCCAAGCCGCTGTAATTGCCACGGTGTTTATAATTGTTGCACACTCTTCTGCTCTTTGTACGGACGCCTCTTCAGCCTTCTGACTGGCAACCCTCCGGTTGCGGGCCACTCCGCCATGGACTCTTCAGCAACGTCGTGGCGGTGACTGGGGACGAGACGAGAAATTAGTCTGCGTTTTCACGGTGCTGACTTAATAGAGAAAGAGGGACCGAGTGGAAGAAAGTGGCCGTGGCATTGTTCTCGGGTGATATTGGGCTACGATTCTTGAGATGTCTCGCGGGTCCAAGAAGTTCCACGGTGAACAACTTCCCACGAGCTCGTGGTGAAAATTAACGTCGAGTATGTGTTGGCCATTTATCGCACTCGAGCGAAACGTAACAAGCAGTCTCTTTGTATTGAGCGCACATTCGCTTCCAATGGGGTCTAAAACATGTAATACTTGGAAATTTAACCTTCCATGGGCCGAATTTTATTTTTGCAGACAACTTAGAAGCCATTTACTTTGATATTTTAGGTTGATGGTGCTGCCAACCGGCATTAATATTTGTATTGGTTATCAGAAACATTACATAATTAGAACGTATACGTCATCTTGTGAAGAAAACTAAAATTATTTGAAGAAATATGGATACATTCGCATCCGAGCTAAAAGTTACACGAGTTCATAGAGGATTCGATAGAAACGAAGTCTGTAGGATGTGATTATCACGTGAAGGATTCATCATGAGGTCGCAACACCAAAACAGTAAGGTGGTACTTTCCTAAATGAAGATTAATTCTAGAAAGAATGCATAATATTGTTGCAGCGGCATGAAGATGCCGCAATATTGCGAAGTTGCACCTTCACGCTGCCGCGACGATCTGAAGTGCGTTCTGAAGAGCGAGCGGAAGCGGATCGTCGGGATGTTCCGGTTACCAAGAGAACCGGCAACTTTTGAATGGGCAAAAGTCCCTCTACCAGACTTGGTATCGAATAGACGTGTTTACCGATTAAGTTATTGTTATTGTTAATAAACGTTCTGAGTTCTTGTGCCTTTTATAAAAGACGTGTTGATTATTTAAAATGTCTACTCCTCGATGTGCCACCACCCCCCGGCGTAACAATATATAGGATTTTTAGGCGAGATCAATTCTTTGTGTCAAAACGAATCGAAAGGTCTTTTCCATTTTGCAATCTGAAGCTTCGTTATCGAGATACGAGCAATGGAAGTATTGGCGCGCAAATAAATGACGCGCGTCGCGTAAGGGTGCGCATGCGCAGTTTAAACGCAAATGTCAGTAAAGAACGAACTTTAATTACTTATGTCTAGGTAACGGAGCTTCGAATTGCAAAACGGTAAAGGACTTTTTAATTAATCTCCCTCTGCACGAGAAATCTAAAAATATTGTCAACGTTTCAAACAGTTACACTAATATCAGTTATCTATAAAAGGGGGGATGTGTGAGGTTGAAAAGGAAATAATACCTACTATGGCGCATTGCAAAAGCACGCGGATCAAAGGAAAATTGTCTTTATCCATATTATTTAATTTTTTTTTAACAGCATGACTGCACTTATTTTAAACACTGTACAACAAAAGAACTACTTTTGTTTCAGATGATGTAATATCGTCTTCTCAAACGAACCTGCTTTTTGAATACAAGTTAAAGTTTACCGTGTCTGTGCCTACTTCCTATCAACAAGAAAGGGAAAAAGTGGTTATAAAACACGTTTTATTTATGAGAAAATATAAAGAAAGAACGCTTTTCAATTTGAATCCACTGCAACAGTGTCGATGGGAACGAAAGGAACAAAAGAATGTTTCAAGAAATAGAACACGTACCCTGACCATCAATTGGTTGATCCTGTCGTATATTAAGTCGTAATCGCGTCGATTGAATCCGTGCAGACGGAATTAGCCGATCGATTTTGCGAGGAAGACGCTGGAAGACAAATATTGTCGTCGCTAATTTATTAGTCGCAGCACCAAGCACGCCGACACCCTCTCCAAATTTCCTCTTCCGACGTACGCGATTCGATCATGTCGGCCTACGTTACTTTGCCATCGGAACAGAGCACAGGAACCACTTATATTTGTGTTTATTACGTCGAGATGTGACGTCACTTCCTGAGGGAAGGAGGACGGAATAACCTCATCATTGTATCCCACAGACTCGACGGCGGTGATTCCCCCTTTGAATGGAACCAAGTGGTCCGTAGCCCCCCTTCACCCCCCTTCTCTGTCTTTAACTGCTTCTTTGTCTTCCCATCGATATTCCCTCTCTCTTTCTCTATCTCTTCCCCTCTGTTTCATTTTTCATGCATTTGTTTAAATCAAGAATGGCCAACCCGAGGTCTTTTTAGTATATTTCATTTGTTAAAGTATGATAATCAAAGAAATCTGAAGTTTGTAATGTAGGGAGGAAGTGATAATGATATTTTTTAGCAGAACACTGATGTAGATATCTATTGTTACAGAGAAAAAAGAAATATAAAGTATTTACTTCGGAAACGAGAATTGAAAATTATTTGTCATGATTGTAATAAATATTTTAATTGTACTTGTTTGGAAACAATTACTATGCCTATTTCTCTTGTATCGAAATACTTATTTGATGTAATAAAAATGTTTCCCATCCCATTTAATTCATTAGTATCGATGAAGTGTATGAACATAAGATATTAAAATATAGAACCGGTTTTTGAGAAGGATTCTCAGTGCAAAAAGAAATTGAAACATCTTTTATCACTTTGCAATCTGAAGCTTCGTTATCGAGATATGAACAATTGAAGCGTGCGAGCCAGTACGCGTATGCGCACCCGCGCGATCAGCTGAGTGGAATATAAATAGCGCACGCCGTGAGTCGCATTAGCGAACTTTAATTGCTTATATTTAAGTACTGAAGGTTCACGTTGCAAAATGGTGAAAGACTTTTCGATTTCTTTTTTTTTTTATTTATCTCCCTGTGTATAAACGTATGAAATATTTTTGTTATTTATTTTTGTCATTTCTTTCTTATTCGCATTTAAGGCAAATATAGACTTGAACATTACTTATTAGACTGCAGATGATTATACGAACTCATATTTTTATAAAATTAAGATAAAGAATTGAGATTTAAATGAAAGTATTTCTTGTCTTTTAAGCAGTATAATATGTATTTTATTCTTGATATTTTATATGTCTGTGCAATCACATGCATATTTCTACACATTCATTTCTTATAAATATATAAACATCCACAGCCTATTAATTATAAACAAATCCGTACTCTTTATTCCCGAAGTGGGCTCTTTTTAATTTCATTTACGGCCATTACTTTCACCTCAAGAACATGGCTATCACTCTATCCCATAATTCATCAGGAAACACAATGCAATGATCAGACTAAATTTCAACGTCATCCTCAAGTTCCGTAAAAATTCTAAATTCCTCTGCCGTCATTTTACAAATGAAGAGGTACAAATCTCGTAGAATATACAAAAAAAAGGCTGCATCTAACACCACTAAACGCTGGACGTGGGATTCCCCAATTATGTGCCACTTGTAAAATATTTTCTTCTCGTCGACATTGTGGAAAATCAAATTCGTCCATGCAGACGAGTGCGAATCTGCGAGTACAGGTGGTATATGCATGGCTAATTCGATATTCGTATGACAGGTTGGTCTTTCCCTTTAACCAACCGTATCGACCTAGCTATTTGGGTAGAAGACCTCTACCCTCGGCGATAGCGCTATTTAGCGTCCCAGTGGCGCAAGTGCAAAGTGTCGTGCCATTACAGGGTGGCAGACGCGGCGCTCCATTAAACGACGTACGTTTCACATGTCCGTACAGAGACGTGCGCCGTACCATGGCCGTGAAACGAATAGAAGGATACGCAGGGGAGGGAGGAGGGGATCGTGGAGGCGGGCAGAAATAGCTGCATTTCGGCGAAGCATGCCTTTAATTAAACCGAAAGGGGGACGTGTATTGTCACTTTCGAGCCAGACTACGATGTATCCAGTGCGTGGTATTTGGTTGGCCAGTTTACCAGAGAATCGTCTAGAGCGTGTGTTCTCTCGTGAAAATTTCCGCCGTTTCGTTTCATTCGCGAAATCCACCTAACGAAACTACCCACGCCCCAATTCCCCAGTGACGACCGAATATTTCTGGCCGCCGAAGTTAGGCGAATGGAAGACCCGCTCTAGTTATCCTGACGTGGAACTCTGTTTCCTCTTGCGAAGGAGAGTGATGCCATTGACGTGTTTCGGCTTGATTTTTACTTATTTTTTAATTAATTTGATATTTAGTAAAACAATACATCGATCCTCCCACTTCTGGCTAGAATAGTGTGGATTGTTTTGCAGAAATCGCCTTCGTGAAGGAAAGATGGCAAGATGATTTTTGTTTCTCTAAAACTAACGCTCTCTCTCTCACCTGCATCTTCCATTTCCTTTATTCTGTAGTTTTGTGAGAGTAGCACTTGGGCTCGACTTTTACTTATTTTTTCATTAATTTGATGTTTAGTAAAAGAATACATCAATCCTCCAACTTCTGGCTGGCAACCCAATAATAATTAAAAGCTGTAATGTAAACCTTAGACAAAATGTCCTGACATGACAAATTACTACCAGACTGTAATGACTGGTGATTCTTTCGTGATTTTCTTGAAAACTACCCCACAATCTTATGTAGGATAAATAAGTAGACATTTAATAAATAGTAGCTCTGCATAGCATATCCTCACTACTAGCACTAACGTCGTTTATTGTTTAGTTCTCAACCTCTCCACTTATCGCCATCACGCAATGATCGAGGCTCTCGTGCAATAATCGAAGTTCCACTGCATTACAGCATGCAACAACAAATCTTAAAACTCGAGTAGTGATTAAGCTTATACATAAATTAATTTTTGTAAAGAAGAATTTAACCATCTTCGAAAAACATTAAAACTACACTAAAAAGTGTGGAATAATTTTTAGTTAACTTACCCACCAAATCCTGAATACCCACCAAATCCTGATATAATTACTTAAAAGTATGAGAAGATGCATTGAAAAGTATGAAATAATTTCTGTTTAAACTGTATTATTATCCACCAGCCACTTAATGAATTTGATTAAATTATTAAATTTAAATACAGCATATTAAATACAATGCAACCTTTTCCCAGGCAGCGCATAATTGCAAATTCTGAATTTCCTGCTTGGGTTAGTTTTTGGTGGGGACCATAATATTTAATGCTATTAATGTATACATGTATACTGTCTACGTGGAAATACTGTCTGAGAGGGTTTGTTTGCCAGACCTAAAAAAAAGACATGTCGAATTGAGTAACCTCCTCTTTTTCGAAGGCAGTTAAAAATAAACGCAAATGTCGACAAATGCAAACACATCGCATGTATCTTATAGAAAAGCACGGTTCCTCTGATAACGTTAACTAATGTCATTGTATCTCAAACTAAAGCAGTAGACTATTTAAGAATGCATCTAGACTCACGACTTACATGGAAATAATATACATGTATAAAAATAGATGAAATTCGCGTCAGAAAAAGAGAAACGTATTGGACATAATCCATATGGACATATGGAATTAAAATATGGGGGTATGGCGAGCAAAACACCATGTAGCCAAATTAGAATCTGCACAATCCATTATACTCAGGATTGTCGTCGTGGTATGTGCGTTATGATGAAATACGCAAAGATCTGAAAATTAGATCAGTAGCCGACGAGACAACTCGTACAAGCACTAGGTATAAAACAAAATTGGACAACCACTCCAACGATCTAGTAAGCAATCATTGCAGGATCAATATACCCACAAGATATAAGACTTATTATAAAATAAAAACTTATTAGTCTAACATGACTCATCGTGCTATAACAGCTGAATTCTATTGAGAATCATGTACGAAATAAAATTTCACACTTTATTCCTATTAAAGGTTACCGAATGTTCTTGCCGGACAAATTGTAATCATTCTTGGAGACATAGCAAAAAAACTACAAAACCCTATAAAAGTGACGATTTTGGTGGAAAAGTAAAACTTTTTACAGGACGAATAGAATGCAAAAATATTTATACTTATTTTCCTTCTGTTCTCACTTTTATTGCTATAATTTCTGTGATGGGAGCTCATCTATATCACGCTTGAAAGTTTACGCTGTTCTTTTATTTGACAAAAGAATGTAATTCCTTTCCTCTGCGAAGACACCGTAACCTCTTAAATTGATAAACTTTCGAACAAGCCACAAATTCAAGCCTCTAATTATTTACTTCCATTTAAACTATAAGTCTTATTTAAAGTACAAGAAAAAAGGAAGAGCATTGAAATTGAATATCGATGAAGTCTGATTTCTGTGAGCTGCACATTGTTGAGAAATTATGCGAGACTCGTTCAACTTTTTTAAGGTCTTACTCGGTAAATCGGCTTCTTCTTTTTCCCATTTGATGGCTGACTGTCGTCATTAGGATTTTATACGCTCGACGCGAACTCCTCGATAGGGTAGCTCGGGACCCGCGAAACGTGCCGTGAATGGCGGGTTTAAACAAGTTTCGAGAAGAAAGCTTCCTATGATTCTAAAGCGATCGTTATACGTTTCGCGTGGTGGACGTATTTCGTGACTTTTTATTCGATATTGGAAAATTGTTCGTAGCGTGGTTGGAAAATAAATCCAGTCAAGGCTCATAAATCCGTTGTTGAATGAATCATAAACAGCTTTACTGTACCAATCTATTTCCAAATTAATGCAGGACATCCTGTATAATATAAATGGTAACAATCGAATATATTCCCTGCCATTTTGATTAAAAAACGAAATCCTAAAGCCCCTTTACTTTTAACAAGCAGCTCTGAATTTCAAGCGTATAATTCAAACAGTTATCACTAGACTGTGAATGTTTATGCATTTATGACATATGGAAGTATGGGAAAATCTATCAGAATAGGCGCAAATGCAAAAGATATATGAAATATCAGTAATAATTATACGCGTTGCACCGCGTAAAAAATAAAACATACATTGATTTAAGTTTAAATTCTTTCTTCTGTATCTGTGAAAATATTGATTTGCATAAACATCCGCAGTCTAGTTATCACCACCGACCACTGGAATTAACAACCAATTTACGATAACGAAAAATGAAACGTAAACCCTTTATCACGCACGCTCCTCGACATTCTCAACACGGCTTCGCTCTCAGAGTCGATGCTCGCAGCCCCACGTGTACGTATGCAAATCGTCGTCCGCCCGTGCAAAAATTACAGTTTAGTCATACGCGAAAGAAAAAAAGAGAGAAAAGGGAGAGCAATCTTACAATGGCCAATCACGCCGCTCACGATTTAATTATGCTAATGCAACGTTAAGCGACCGAGCGGAGTTTGCTCGGGGTTTGCAGCGGGTCGATGTAATTGTCGCCGACTTCTTAATAGCTTGATCAATTATCCTGACCAAATGCTGCAACTGGTGGGGAAGTTAATTCGGCCCGACGTTGAAATACAATTTTCTCGCGTCGCGGCAACGATTCGATCGCACGTTCTCGGCGATGTAACCTTCTTCGTACTGACAAAAACAGCCCCTACCCAATTTATATCTTTTTCGTCACGTGTATTTAAAAGGAATTGTTTCATTATGGCAAGGTTCTCGCTTTGACCAGAATTATATATATTAGTGTAATGTAGTTAGCAATTTTCACGCTTATAAAGAATTTCTCAAAAGAGGGGCAAGGATCTTACTTTTTTTTAATAAAACACAAATGATATGAAATACATCGAATCTCATATGGCTGTTTAAGGAGAGGGTTAACACTCGTTTCGTCTAGAATTGTACTTAATTAATATGTAGTTCGCGACTTTTATGCTTATAAACAATTTTATAAAAAGGGAGCGAGGATTTCATTCTTTTTAACAAATCACAAGTGATATGAAATACAACTAACCCCAAATGTCTGTTTCAGAAGAAGTTTAACATTAGTTTCATGCAAAAGATAAGACTAATTTTCTTTTATACGTGAAAAATAGGCGTTCTTCTAGGCTAGAATGTGTTCGAAACGTTGCCATTTTCCGCAAAATTATTTTCTCATAAAAACCTCTCGATAGCGCCTAGATAATTTAATTGGAATAGGAATAGGATAGGAATTTATTTTACTCTGCAAATATTATAACATGAACTTTACTCTCAATATTTTTTATATTCTTGCATACTGCGTGCATTTTGTAGTTTCTTGCACATTCAAATACCCTATAAATGCATAAAAACTCGCAGTCTACTTACTACCAGAAAATTTTCCATTTATCCTAAAATAATTCTCAAATATGGACCTCTTTCAGACTGTCCCAGGTAGGCTTCTCCTCTTAATTAATGAATATATGCAACCTTATTTTTCTTTATACATTTCATAGTTTTCCGTGAGCTACTTTCCTAGCATGTAATTTCCGTCTGCGACGTCGCGTCGACGATTCTGTAGCCGCGTGGGTGGCTTCAATACCGTCGCGTGATGCGTCGCAGAGTCATGTGGAAATTCAATTCTCGAATACGTCGCGGCAAGGTTAAGCGCGCCTCACTGTCCGCTTTTAAGACGTTGATGTCTGTTTCAGCCTTTCGCTCGGAATTGCTTTCCTTCCGACCGTTGCCGCCTCTACCATATTTTATTTTACGGGTTGTAGAATATTCGAACGGCGCCTAACCAATGATCGAGTCTGGGGATATAAATTGCCACTCCTCGCCTCCTTAAGGGGACCTATAATATATAGGCCTGGGGATCCTAACAGGGAGGTTTGACTTTGCGAACGTTTTTGTTAGTCTGGCTACTCAAGAGAACTCCGGCTACTTTAGTTACATTTGTGCGACTAACTAGTTTAGATACATCTGAGAAGACTGGCTATTTTACCTACATCTGAAAAGCTGTAGCTAGTGTAGCTATGTCTGAGAAGTCTGGCTAGAGTAGCTACATCTGTAAAGTCTGGCTAGTTTAGCTACCTCTGAAAAATTTGGCTAGTTTAGCTACGTCTGAAAAGTCTGGATAGTGTAGCTATATCTAAGAGACTGATTAGTCTGGCTATATCTAAGAAATCTGCCTAGTTTACCTACATCTGAAAAGTCTGGCTAGTTTAGGTACATGTAAAGACTGATTAGTCTAGCTACACCTGAGAAGTCTGGTTAGTTTAGCTACATCTGAAAAGTCTGGCTAGTTTAGGTACATGTAAAGACTGATTAGTCCAGCTACACCTGAGAAGTCTGGCTAGTTTAGCTACATCTGAAAAGTCTGCTTAGTTTAGCTACATCTGAAAAGTCTGGCTAGTTTAGGTACATGTAAAGACTGATTAGTCTAGCTACACCTGAGAAGTCTGGCTAGTTTAGGTACATCCGGAGACTGATTAGTCTATCTATACTTGAGAAGTCTGGCTAGTGTAGCTACATCTGAAAAATCTGGCTAATCTAGCTACGTCCGAAAACTCTGGCTAGTCTGAGAAGTCTGGCTAGTTTAGCTACATCTGAAGAGTCTGTTAGTTTAGCTACATCTGAAAAGTCTGTTAGTTTAGTTACACTTGAGAACTCTGATCTACTCCATTTAACCTGCACTCGATAAAGGTAACGCTTTTGAGGCTTACTAACCCCTAATATCCTGTCCATCAATAATACTTTATTCAGGCGACGTATGTGGTTTGTTCTCAAAGATGGCAGCTTCCGTATCGTCACAGAGGCTTCCTACGCTTTCAAGCCGCGTAGTACATATTGAGATCAGTGCCCCCGGGGCTGACCGTACCCAAGGCCCGCTGCGCCAATCGGAGGTAATAACCTTGGATGATCAACCAGAGTCATTTGCCGTGGACCAGTCGATCACGTCCAACCTCCTAGGCGATCTCCACTTAACGCTAGCCCCGCGCGCCTTAAACATATAAGAATTTCATCTGTAATAAACCTATTCATACGCCTAGTTCAATTCATTACAAACTGGAAACAATAATGCGTTTTTCAAAAGGGATTTTAGAATTTTTTCGTTGGCACTAAACCTACAATGATATTGGTCAAATGATCTTTTTGAAACTCTTTGTGTATAGTTCTTATATAGAATGTAAAATATAGATTATATACAATTGTTTCATATATTATTAAATTTTATTATCGCGTGAAATATTTTTGCACTCAACTGTAAAAAGTGTCATTAAGACCAGTCATTAGATCAATCACCGTAGAAATAAGTGCAAATGAAATATCGGTAAGATTGATATTATATTTCCCATTTAATTGTAATTATACCGAGTCGTGAGAAATCGTAATCAATTTATCATTCATTACATAATAACGTTGCGGGCCCTAGTTGGGACGTAACATTGTTAAATTGAAGGCAGCGGAAGGTTATCGCCATGGGGAGCCAGGGATGCGGGGCGCATCCTCCTCAGGAGAGGGAGAGGTGACCCGTCCCGGACGTGTGGATCCGCCGGTAGTTTGCCCCGACACCGACAAAGGTCCTCAATTCATACATACTATCATGAAAAAACTGTTTTAGCGATGGCCAACTATTACTTCTGGCTGTATTATATTGTTACATGGTAACATGGATTTTCAAGACCAAAAAGAAAGCATAATTTTTATAAATTTTTTCGAATAAACTAAATGAATTATGTTATTTTCATTTACATTGTTCGAGAAAGTGACGTTTGAACAATATTTCATACATTTCTCATAAAATAATATTCAAAACTAAGTCGATGATAACTCATGATAGTTTTATTCGAAATAAAAAACCAAATATGTTTTATTGTAGCGTGAGTATAGCTCCCGATTTACTATTATTTCAGATAATCATCTTAACTAAGACACCTTGTATATCATATCCATATATATATATATATAAATATATTAATACAGATATAACAATATAGAAAAATTTCTCACGATTACTGTATTCGACGAATACTTATTCTGAACCGTGATTCTTATTAATATTTAATCGAAGACTGAATGTTACTATATACATTGTAAATATTCAATTAATTCGGAGATGTACATGTTTAATACATTTTAAAGTATCAGATTATTATACCAATGTTTTTCGAGAAAGTAATATTTGAATTATTAACACAATCTATCGTAGCAATAATTGGGCTCTAAAAATCCTGAAACAATGAGAACCACGTTTACGACACAAAATCAAAATTCTATATCCTACATTTTTCTAGTTGTAAGACCAGCTAACGTGCAAAACTCAATTATATTCATTAAAAGTCTATTTTTTTTAGGCTACAGTCTGAGGGTCGTATATTTTTTTAAATTGCAGAATTTCGTTGCATCACTCATGGCAGACAAGGCTTGCTTTGAAATCTTTCTAGAAATATTCATTAAAAAGGTGACGGTTACGGTAAAAGCGTTCAACTCGAACACCCAGCACCGAGCATTTCAGCAAAGCTCTGGAAAAGCTTTATTCAAAAATTAAAAAATAAAAGTCAAATATACGAAACTGAGATTATAAAGTGAGCGTATTCGCGTCATGCGATGGTTTCACGACCACGTGGCACTATTGCAATCACTGCCTTTCCACACTTAATATTCTGACATCAAAGGACTGAATCAAAATCCAATCTTCAACTCGATCATAAGGATGCAACCAAAGAAATTATTCTACGAAAATTAAACGCGGTAATTGAAAACATCGACAAATGGGAGACCTCGTTAAAAATAGCATTAAAAATACATATAAATATCCCATCAACACCTAGATAAATTAGAAAGCCTTTAATTCGTTGTTAAACTTTTTAAAGGTCAAGAAGAATGTATTTAGAAACATCGTAAAGCAACGAGCAGTCAAGTTCGCCAAGATACGAATGAAAATTCAATTCTAGAAGTTTCTTCTATTCCACAATTTGATTTATTGGCGAAGAACTAAATAACTCAAAGCAGAAGACGAGAGATTGGGACAATCGTGGATTCCCAGCAGCTTTGTGCAAGAAAAGCCGTACCTCAACGTGCAAACTTCTCCAGAAATTGCAACCTGCAATAGGTTCCAATTATTGGACGACACAGTCGATACCCACAGTGGTAGTCTTCCCAGCATGCAATTCTTTGAGGAGAAGATTGAACTAGATATCAATCAGCTAACTCACCCGAAGAGAAACGGTACCTGTAGAACGACCTCAAAGCCAGATACTGCAGTACAGGATTCAATCCAACTGTTCACTTTCAATTATAATCCACAACAATTCGTCTCATGACAGGTGCGATGATTTATAACAATTTTTATTTTAAAATGTAGTATAATTTTACGTAAAGTGTTTTCAAGTGGGGCCCCGCGGGGCCTTAGGATTTTGTTTCTTGCATGTGAAATTAAGTGTAAGAAGTGAAGTGTGTGAAGTGTTGTTGAATTTAACTTATCTTCCCTTTCATGCGTTTAAGATGAGTCGTTCAATTTTGCGAAGAATCCTGGCAAATAATTCACTAAGAGAGTTATTAATAATAAATATTTTTTACAGTTTTAATATCGTGGAAAAATCTTGAAGACCTTCAGCGACGAAAATATGAACAACAAAAAATGTATTTTTTAATCCAGAAGAGAAAAGAATACCCTTATACAACTTCTAAAAAGGAACGAACTCATGAAAACGATGAGTTCCTTCGTCTCGGCCTAGATAGCAATAGGATGTTGTGTCTCGTGTATTGGCTCGCGTAACCTCTCGATCGTGTCACGATTAGCCGCATAACGGATCGAGCGTTCCAACCCTACTGTGTGGTCAGCTCATCCACCTGTCCTACTTATTGTTCAACCACTAGACCATCCCTCGTTGCATCGAACATACAAATTAATTGTCCGTCGCCTGGACCGATACCATCGTCCTAGCAGGAGACTACGATCAATTGAAATGCTCGACTAGTTGATTTAATCTTTGGTGACTTTTGTTTCGCTTGCCTTCTGCAGATATGTCGAGTATTATGAAGATCATTGATATCTTCTCCTTTCTTCTTTACCACAAATTTAATATTACAATTTAGTATTACACTAACACATCAACTCATCACTTTAATTACTGTAGGAGTCTCAATTATAATTATACAATATATTGTATAATTTAATCTTGTGTTGTACATTGAAAATTCCAACGCTGCATTGAAACAATTACAAATTAAAAACCAAGTTGATAATTTTTATTAAATGCAACTTTAAATGTCACATCTTTGCTAGAAGATCAATTTTTCTGTATGGGAAGAGTAGGGGTGCTTTCTGTTCTTTAGAGGGCAAAAAGAGGAAAAAGTACTACTTCTGACCTTTAAATATGCTGACACTTGAGACAAGCCTTTCTAGATAACCTTATTGATGAATCCATTATCAGGTGTGAGCCTGGAAGACACACTCCTATTGTTTGTGTACGGTCCTCTTCTATCTTCTTGTTCCAGCTGCCATAGAAGTAATATCCAAGAGGATGCCTCATCCGTAGTGATACGCACGAGACGAGACAAAACGAGATTTCCGCGATCTCGATCTTGATCTCGAAAAATCTCGAAACATGCATACTGATCTCGAATTTCCGACAATTTCGAATATATGATCTTGACTTGATCTTGAGATTTTTACAAGATTGGCAATACAATTCAAAATGTGCAAACATTCTTGGAATATATTACTAAAGAACAGAATATCAACACTTATAATACACACATTTGTGTTATTAGGAACGATATATAAGTATAGAGACAATAATTCGTGAAACATTTGTGTCACAGCAAAATCATATTCCCCATCATTGTTTAAATAATAAGTATTGTTAATAATTAATGTAACTATTGTCGGAAATTAATATTTAGTTGGTGCAATTAATAGACATTAGAATATTGAAAAATTTCTCAGGATTAATGTCTCAAATGAATATTTATTCAGAACATTTCATCGAGGCAAGTACTTGGAGTCCTCGTTTAAACTTTAGTCTCGAGCAGTTGTAAGGAGTTTTGCTCTTGGGTCCTTCCTAACTGGTGAACTCTATCGCCATCGACAACACTAGGTGACGGATCCCAATTACATCTTGGTAATCACAATTGACAGTGTCCTCCACCATTTCCACTCGTTTCCTTGATGTATTTCCTTGACAAAAAAGAGGTTTAGTAAAGCACTGCGCCAAAAAAGATTATTCTCAAACGCCATTCTATAACCGTTATATATTACTTCCTTCTTCTCAAAAACAAAACATGAAGACTTAACCCCCAGTTTAATTAATTGTCTGAAGTACTATTGGCTGATGTTTGTTAGTGAGCTTGAATAGTAGAACTATCCCAATTATAACGTCAAGATTGCCATTGTCCATTGCTGATCGATCACTATTGGAGCCTTGGAGTCTGGCCTTAGCGTGTTACTACTGCCAGCAGAGATCCTGTTTAGTGTTCTGTTCTTTCTCATCTCTCGCAGTGTGCTTTACAAACATGTTCCTTTCTGTTCCAGTCTGTTAATTTCGTCGAGGTGGGCAACAACGAATACCGAGTGTGTAACTCTGTACGAGTGGGTAACGACAATAATCGAGGACTTGAAAAAGTCGAATACCTTAGTTTGGTTCTGAGGGAGGGATTAAGATGACGATAGAGGGAATGACTTGGACAGTGAAATTTCTCAGAATATCATCGATAAATTTAATAGAGATTGCAAGTATCGTTGACCTATTGGACCCACTCATAGTTTGCTACTCACTGTTAGGGCAGTTCAAAAATTGTCACATGTACTGTTATGTAGGTTCTTGGCTAGGAAAGACTACTTATGCTGATCTACTACTCGTTTGCTACTCGAGAGATATGTATTGATGAACTCTTGCTCATTTAAGATGTTATCGCTTTACCTATCGGAAACCTATATAGGCTTTTTTATTCCAATGTTTGCTTCCTGAATGAGTTTCATAAAACATTTAAAATGATAAAACAAAACTATTTCATGTTAAGAAACTAGCTTTATATTTACTGGACTGATATATAAAGAATTAAATAAGATTCAAACTTTAAATTTTTAGGGCTTGTTTCTATTACTATAAGTAATAACTCTACCAAATTTCAAATGATTTTATTAATTATTACCGGAGTTATAAAGAAACAGTAACCGATTGAAAACAATCCATGTATTTTCCATTAAAATTTTTCGAAGCTTTGGGGCATGTGTTAACACTTTATCTACCGGGCAATTTAGAAACAGTCTTTAATTTAAAAAGAATTTTCTACAGTCGCATATACCAATCTAAGCTGACAATAATTCCTCCATACTGTTACCATACTGTTACCGGATACATTGAAAGCCAAGTCTGTTTCCAAACACTGAACATTGTAAGTAGACAACCATCAACACAGTAAATAAATTCAAAAAGCTAAGTACCGGAATTAATAAACCTATAAATAGGCTCCCGGTAAATAAAGTGTTAATGTTATAATTGGAAACACAAATTTTCCAGGAATTTTCTTACATGCATTTGCAAGGTACTCAGGGGGTGCGTAACATAGATTGCAAAAATCATTAAAATAAGGAACACCGTAAAGTGACACGCACTACTTCATACCAGTGCCTACAGTGCGTAACTCAACACTTATAACAACTTTCTTTTAACGTAGACGTTTTCTACCAATCGCTGTAACCGCGGGAAACTTTCGTAGCACCCGTGCTAAGTTGTCGCGAGTCCCGACTGTTTCGCAATCACGTAAACGCTTTGCCACGTCGAGAAATTCCATCCTTTGTGCCCGTGGCAGCGCACGTAGAACGCCGCGGGTGCAGGGTATTAAATAACGTACGCACCATTACCTAAGGGACTTGTAATTCGATGCGACCGGTAAACGTCATCACCCTTTTCCCCCCACCGTTGCCTTCTGGTTGTAACGCGACGTGACAACATACGTGATCCCACGCGTAACCATAGGTTTCATTGATCGTGTACACTGTTCGTTCGACCATGTACATTGCACCGTTGACGGACGCTCTTGCTTGACTTTACATGCCGTCTTCCATAATGCGACATTGCCTCCCAGTGCTCTTGATCTCTTTGGGAGCTGAGCTAACTTACCGGTACACGTGCTTCAGTACCGTGTACACGTCTCGTGGATTTGTAATCCCTCGATAATGAGCAACGCGGACTGAAAATTACACGGAGATCGCTCGCCCGCGCTACCATGTATCTACGGTAGGTGTACAAAGCGGTCCTGCAACGATCGACATGAAACGACGGTTCGTGCGATTAGCGTTGATGTGTTCCGAGGGAACAAACAACTCGAGGATACTCCTAGGCATCTTTGGAATGCAGTTTGTGCAAAGTAAAAAAAGATACGCTAGTTATCAAGCAGAGTGTCGGTAGATGCGTAGCAAGTGGGCACTTTAGGTAGGTTCAAGCAAGTGCTTGCTTTTATATAGACACATGAGTTCGTAGGAAGTTAGAAATAATTTGTGGATATTTTTAGCAATCCATGGAAATCATTTCAAGCAAAAGAATGTCATAGTCTGCAGAGTGTTGGTAGATTGACAGCAAGTGAGCACTTTAGGTAGCAAACAAGCTAGTGGCTAAGCTGGGCTCAAGCAAGTATTTTCTTTTATACGGACTCATGAATTCGTGGCAAGTGCCCAACGAAACTGTTGAGTTAACTTCTCTGATGTGCAAGCACTATAAGTGCTTAAATCATGCTTAGGATTCTTGGATATCAGCAGTCCAACTCTGTAGTTCACTCAGCTATTGCCCAAGATTTCTTAGAAAAGCCAAAAAGTTGAGTCGCAGAGCGTTTGACCAAATGTACTTCCTTCAATACAAGCTAATACACATTCAATCTTGTATTGATCCAACTGAACAGCTTATTTGGGCTCAAGACTGACTAAAAAGTTATGTCGCAGAACGTCAAGATCAAATATGTTCTCTTTCATACAAACTCACATTATAATGGATAGTCCCAAGCAAGCTGTTAAGTTGAGTTACCTGATATACAAGCATTCCTACCAAGTAATAAATTTATTAACATATTAATCCTAGATTGACGATAGACTACGTCAATCTGTTCAAGAGTAGCAAACTGCTTTAGCCAGTCCACCAGATAATGAAGATCCCGTACCGCAGAGGTGCTGTGCAAAATCTGGCCTTTGTTAGGTCTAAATGAATTTTGTTAACCTTTTGCACTCGAGGGGTGACTCTCAGTCACCATTGGGTTTCACGCAGCAAATCTATCGGCAATCATATTTCTTTACGTTTAATTTTTTTTGGAACTCGAAGTGTTAATAAAATTATTGTTGGTGAGATAGCTTAGCATTCGTGGCAATAGAATGCTAAGAAAGCATTTCGGGTCGCTGGTAGATACTAGAAAAAAGGCCTCGAGTGCAAAGGGTTAATTCTCCCTAAGGGAAGAACAAAGATGACGATAGAGGAAATAATTCAAACAGTCAAATCTCTTAGTCTCCAAACTAATCGATGCTAAATCGGCGTAAGCTAGATCAATAAACCTCACTTAAGAGCAAAGCAGAGTCCTACTGCTTTCCATCCTACAGTCTCACCTGACCGGTAGCCCGTTTACTACAGAGACATTGTACAGAGTCTGTTCAAGCAAATTTTGCTAGTAGGCTACCTTACGCGTGACCTTTGCGAAAATATCAACAGCAAATCACCGAGCTGCATAAACAGACGCGTAACGCGTACGAGTAATGTCCATGGGGTTGAGATGGAGTTACCCCTACCACTTCCTGGAACTGATCGCTTCGAGGTAACCATGACGTTAGCACGGACACGCGATGGACGATGTTTCAGGTTACATATAAGTTACCGAGACCGGTGAGTAAAGGTGTCCTACTTGGTGTGTCTGTTCTCTGCTAACTCTGGCTGTTTCTCATAAGGTGAGGGCGCAAGTGTCGAAATCGCTTTTGTAATGAAACTGGCTGGAAGTTGTAGTATGTATCCGGTACTGGGACGCCCTAAAGGGTTTTGCCAGAACGGGACTTTGTTTCAGAGGAATTCGAGTTTCGAGTTGTGCGCGATAGTGGCTGTAGTTAGGTAACCGATATGTCATCAGAGAGAGGATGTATTATGGCTACGGTGTACACAGAATATAAATGGCACTCTGGGTATCAGAGACGAAGAACTTTTTGATGGAATGAGATAGTTTAAAAATTCTTCGGGACCAGGGGTGGAGAGGAGTTGTAGGTGAATCTTTTTGGAATAAGGGAAAAATTAAGCGGAAAGAGTCAAGAAACTTCTTGGTCGCGGAAAGAATGGCATGGCATAATCTGATCATTTTTTTTTCTTAGAAACTGTACCATGTACATCAATTTAACAGGTAGCTTTAAAAATGACAGATACAAATATAGATAAAGTAATGTTTAGCATGTAAGGAGAAGATTTCTTATATTTATAGTGGGGAGTTATTAATATTTTGCAGAAATGTTCGATTGTTTACTAATTCTCAACATTGTCAAATTTTTTTCATTCAATTTTGTGTTTAACAGCATCTTTGAAGTGTTGGTTAAAGATAGTGCAAACAAAAACGTCACATACAGGGTGGAGCAATAATTACTTTCAGCAAATATTTCTGTGAAACTTATAGTTTCGAGAATATCAGAGGTGCTGATATTTATTCCTCCACCCTGCATAGTTTAGCAACAAAAATATTAATTCCTTATGAAAACCTTGCATGTGTAAGAGTACGCATGATCCGTAGGTTACAATTTCAGTCAAATTTATTATACTAGCAATAACATTTTTTTTTTATTTATTCATCTCCAAACTCCATTTAGTATTTACTCTTTTAAACCGAGTTGTCCTTTTTACCAAACATCACTATTTTCTCTTCTAAGACCACTAAAGATGATCTCTAAAATAAAATATACGTGGGAAATCATGCATACATTATAGTAATGGACACACTTACTAATACTTATTCAATAGAAAAAAAAGGACAACTGACAATTCTCAAAGTGATATTAGCCCGTATACTCACGGTCAAATGTCTATCGCACGATGAATAATGATAATCGATTTGAAATTGTATTCTGTGATTATTTTATTCGATGAGAATTGTAGACACTTTATCTATTGCAATATGCATTTACGTTAATAATATGTACGTTCAAATGGTAATAATAGTAGATTGCGCTAACAAGGATAGATTACAGTAGGGATCGTTGCGATTAAATTTCTCTGGTGAATTCAATATGGACATCGACGGCATATGAATGGTTTCCCAAAAGCGGATTTAGGATTTCGTTTTTTAAATAAAACACAAAATGCTCTAGAATATATTAGGTGTAGAAATTAATTCTGTGAAACTAAAGCTATAAATTATTAGGTGTACGTAAATACACCAATTAATTTCTATATCTAGCATTACATTTTTCTACAAATGTTGGTTACAATTTTTAGACTGTTTCTAGATTGTTAGTAAAAAGAACAAGATCCTAAAATTTTTCGAAAACTCTCTACTTCTATCATAAATTAAGAAGAGAGCACTGCATAACCATCTAGAAAATAGCAATTGGTATTAAGACATCTGAGTATAAACCAAATCTTTTGAAAAGAGTTTTGACGATTCACGAGCATACCAGTAGATTTTTTAAAGTGCAGATGACACGCTGATATTGGTGTGATGATGTGTGTGTGTGTGTGTATGTCGTATAGTTTGGTTCTATTTAAGGTACCTCTGCTCGTGTCATGAATCATTGATCACCATTCACCGACCTCGCGCCATATTGGTCACCAATTAAAAACTGGGAGAAACGTGTTCTTGATCGAGCTCGCACGGTATCCTGCATCCCTATCGATGTTACTCGTATGCATCGTTATTTCCAACGACTCTCTGTGTTTTCTGATAAAGTATCCTCCAGTTTTGGTTATTATTTAGTTTTGTCACAAAATTGACCATGATTGTTTGATGTCGTGTCATGGCTGGTTGTAGATAACCCAATCATCCCTTATTAAGTTATTATACCCTTTTACTCACGTTCGTCCCAGTTTTATAAGTGCACATGTATTCAACATTAACAAGGTACTTTGTAGATATTTGATCATGAAAGCTGCAGACATGGACGTGGAAACTTTTGGCTAAATAGGAAGATCGCTGAAGTATTTGTTATGGAAAAACTGAATAATGAGACTTCGTGCATGATTATTCAAAATGCAACTAAAACAGATACATTTTCATGTTAACAAACTTCTAAATTAATTTTATATAGCATCCTTGTCGTCTTAATTTCAAGTATTACCAAAATATAATGTTTGCAAAGAATTATTATTTATATCTCTATTGAAATCAAACATTTAATCAAAAGAACAAAACTGTTTCAAATATTTTGTATGTAACTCATTAATGTTGGTATACAAGGAGCTCAAAAAGTAGGCCCTTTCTCGAGATCGATTTCTAATGTAAGAACAAATCGAAAAGTTCTTTACTATTTTGTAATCTGAACCTTCGTTACTTAGATACAAGCAAATGAAGTTCGGTGACGTTACTCACGACGCGCGCCATTTTATTTGATAGTCGCACACTGCACTGACTGCTATGAAATCGACTCACGCAAATGCTTTAACTGCTCATACCTTGATAACAAAACATCGAATTGCAAATTGGAAACACACTTTTTGATTCATATTGACATGGCAGAAATGATCTTGAGAGAAGGATTCACATTTGTCAGCGTCCTACACGATCTGTATCCTTCTTAAGACACACAAGACACTTAAAACTTTTAAGTCACATAATTTTAGTTTTTTCACAAAATTACATATACGTTTTAATTATATAATGTCTCTGATAACTAATAACAATATTGATGGCGGTTGGCATCAAGCTGAAATATCACAGAGGGTTGAATTTTGGTAAATACCTCTTCAGAATTTTAATAATCCGTAAACTTTTCGCTCCCAATGGCAAATACATCTTTACAAATTTTCGAAAATTTATGAAAAACTTGTAAACCTTTCGACTCCCAGTTCCATCACTTGTGTTCTAAAATTTATCAGAGGGAAATAGGTTGAACGAGCGACGGATGTTACACACATTCTCGCCGGTATATTCAGTTTGTCACGGTTTAATTTCGTTCGTTCCAGGCTGGCCTTCGTTCCTCGCCTCGATACCTTTTAGCCCGCGCCACTAGCACGTCCTTGTTACAGAAGGTATTTCCAGGTAGGAAAGTAGATCAGGTTTGAGGACTTCGGAGGACGTATGAACGGAGCTCTTTAACGTCTCTCGCCGCACGTACACGTACACGTATAATGGGCTTAAACCAATTCCAGCTCGCTTGTACGAAGTACTTGCTCGGAGCCGTCTGTACCACCCACTTAAAGCATCGTGCTTCCCGGTGTGGTAGCAGCACCAGTAGCACCGGCTACATCAGAGGTTGGAACAGCAGCTCCCAATTAATGGCATTGCGGCGATGCTGAAAGGCAGCACACCGATCTCTGCGTATCGGTCAGCGCGTTGGGTGAAATATTCCTCGAAAAGAGCGACCCCAACCACTCCAATGTCGACGAGTATTCGCGTTTAGTTGATAATGCCATGGTCAGGGGTGAGCAATTGGCACCCTGCTTCGTTACGTTTATGCTAGGAAATCGACGAGTTTGCGAACTTTGCTTTTCCTGTTTTTAAGAAATTAAACCTTTGCACTCGAGAGGTGACTCTCGGTCACCACTAGATTTCACGCAATAAATCGACCAACAATAATATTTGTTTAGATTTAATTTCTTTAAAACTCGAAGTGTCGATAAAATGGTTGTCGACAAGGTAAAGGTGACCTGATTAAGCTTCGCATTCGTGCCAATAGAATACTAAGAAAGCATTTCGAGTTGTTAGTAGAATCCAGAAAAGAAGGCCTCGAGTGCAAAGGGTTAACTGTTTGGAAGGTGGCTTCCATATTGGACTTACAGTAGTGAGTTTAGCTGGGTTGCATTTGACTGGGAGTACTGTCGTTTATCAAATAAACTAGCTTAAGTGAAATAGATGAAAGATAAGGCTTGTAGATAGTTGATATCTTAGGAACAGCAAGTTTATACGCTGGACGAGTTTATCAGTAATTAGGCGAATGTAGTTTTAGAAGATTATTATCTTAAACAAACAAATATGTCAATTTTCGACTACAAACGTAACGAAATTGGGCGTAATTGCTCAACACCTCCAATCATGGAATCCACCCGGAATAGAAAAATATGTGGGGCTTCTTTTTTCAAGAATAATTCCTCATGTAACTATGAATCAAAAAGTCTTTTTTTATCTTACAATCTGAGGTCTCATTATTGAAATATAAACAGTTAAAGATTGTGTACGTGTGAGCTCATGGTCACATGGTTCCTCCAAGTCAGTTTAATTGCTTATATCTTGATAACGAAGCTTCAGACTGCAAAATGGTAAAGAACTTTACGATTTCTTTTTACACGAGGAATTGATCCCAAGAGATGATGCTATATTTTTATTAACACTTCGCGTGCTTATCCTTCTGGTATTATTTATATATAATATTCAGAAATGTAGACATTTGAATCTAGACAATTGATCATTCAGTAACAGGCAATTTTTGGGGCTGCAAAAATAATATTAGATACTTCATACTACTACTAGATCATAGTACTCATAGTACTAGAAAAATTGCACATGGATAAACTGACTTGTATGGAGAAAATTTTTTTGGAAAAGTCTTTGAAAATATTAAATTATTCGATGATTTTATTAACCCTTTATTTACTGGCCCTTTATTCAATGTTCTCATGGTACTGCATTAATTAAACGCTTTGAAACCTATTGTGACTTTCAAGTCCACTTCTATGAAGTTCGCTTTTTAATTATTGGATGGCAGCACGAATTGCCATCCGATCATTTTTTGGAAGCATGTCAGAGACAACCCTATAAGATGATATAAGACCAAGATGGACGTTTAGATTTTAACATCTTTTGAGAAATTCAGTAAATAAAGGGTTAAATCCGTCAAACGTATCTACACTTAACACTGACGTTAACTTTTCAGCCTGTAACAACGTGTGGGCCACGCGATGAGTTCGAGTCGAATATGACAAGCACGAGTCAGACACGTCTCATTAACGTGCACAAGGGACTTTATACCTAACTATGGCAGACCTAACCCAAAGTAAATCGTAGGGCAAGGGGTTAAGTTTGCTAAATATGAAATACAGTCTGTCTCTAATGTGTCTAATAAGAGCGTGTTGGCTATATTCCTGTGAATGTTTATATATTTGTACAAAATTTTATATAGGTCGAATCTACACCTAAAACATTAATACCCATTTACCTATTAAGGTGTCGAATCTCCTCCATTAGCAATTACAGCTTGGCACCGTCTCGGCATGCTTTCTATTAATTTTTCGTGGTAAGATGCTAGAAACGACCTCCATATCTTTCGAATATGGTGTACAATTGCTCTTATTTTGGTGATATGCCTTCTTCTTAGTTTGTATTTCATTATGGACCATACGTTATACCATCGTTATCACTAGACTGCGGATCTTTATGCTAAATAAAATCTTCGTGAACGTGCCTACAAAAATTGAATCTAAATAGGAATTTATTTTACTCTGCGAATATTATAACATGAACTTTACTTTCAATCTTTTTTATATTTTTGCATATTGTTTGCATTTTGTAGTTTCTTGTACATTCAAATTTCCTATAAATGCATAAAGATCCGCAGTCTAGTTATCACCATAGTACGACGATAACGTTTTCCTCTTTCCATATTTTATAGACGCGACTCCGATGTTTAGGGTCGTTGTCTTCTTGGAATATTCACTGGTCTTTGGTTTGATTGAACTAACATTTCATGGATGTGAAGAAGTCCCCTTCGATATAATTTCAGCATTGTTTGCGCATTCAGATTGTGAGTGGAGATACATCAAGTTCTGGAACCTCTTGCGATAAAGCAACTTCAAACATGCACTATTATGGGATGTTTCACACTTCTTTGTATTAGTTTTTTATCCACGGACAGACCAAGCATGTCTAATAGGACACGAAGCCTAAAAAAGAAAATTCAACATTGAACACTGTATTGATCCAATCACAATCGCTACTTTCGTGAGGCCAGGTAATTATTGACAAATTAGTAGAGAGCATGCCGAGACGGTGCCAAGCTATAATTGCTAATGGAGGATATTGGAGGCCTTACTAGGTAAATGCGTATTAGTATTTTAGGTGTTGATTCGACCCATATAAAACTTTGTACAAATATATAAATATTTACAAAAATATAGCCGACACGCCCTTGTGAGACAGACTGTACATAAATATGTATAATCCGGATACAATATTGCCTAAGAAATAAACACAAAAACGATCTCCCTAAATTTTGTGCACGTTCTTGCCTGGAAAATTCCTCCCTTCTCAGTTGTCCTACATTGCTATTGTATCCCTCGTAACCGTAGTTCAGATCATGAAAGTGTCAGACTGTGGTGCAAAGCGCGATTCAAAGGCATGGTAATGACTTTGCGAGCCTTCCGCAGTGCACCGTCGTGAATCATGATTCAGATGTCTTCTTTGAACGTGTGGGTTTAGAAAACTACTCTCGCCGACTGCCGGCGATTTGCGGTATTTATGTCGATTATCATCTTCCTGTGATTAGAGTACAAAGACTTTGTCGCTGCGATATCCGGCCTCTCGTAGAAGCACTATTAAAAGAGCTTACAGCGTAATGGACGCCGTGACGCTTTTACCGATCGTAATTGATATATATCTTGATACCACTAATATGTATTTCATATTTGTTTAATTCAGCCTTACCAAGTGTCGACGAGTTCGCCAGTAATTATACGAACGTGGTTTTAGACGTGATTAGTTTCTCAAGCACTCTGCATGCTTACGAAAACCAAATGGAATCCGCCATACGCGCGCCGGGATTATTATTGCTGCAGAGTGTGGGTCGATTTGATGAGGCATGTTATAGTGCTTGATTGCAGACGAAACGTGATATCTTAAGAAAGCTTATGAAAGGGGCTTCTTAGAGCTTTTAGACAGTGCTTGACCCGACTAAAGACACACAACGAACTGACCAGTTTGCTGTTCCGGACGCGAGACTTTGCCACTCGAATAACAACGTTATTTATTTAACTTGGTCTATTGAAGGGGTATCGAGATTGAGGATAATCTGTATTTTTCAACCTACATGTAGCTGTACCACGAACGATCAAGCCTGTTGCGGAATATACACTGTATTTCAAGGAACTGACTCAGCTGGACAGCTTCGCGTCTGTCGAGATGGTTTGAAACATTTCAATTAGACTTGTCGAGGTTTGCTCCCAGCGATGTACATGTACAGGGAGTTTCAGAATGATGTGTCACGACTACCATAGCGCGATCTTACACCTTCGGATCGGTGGAGATCTGTTAAAGAATGTGGAGACAGAATTGACATTGACTGACTTTTTGAAGGTCAAAGTTTTTTATGATCGTATCATGTTCTACTCCTCGCGAGGGACAACGTTGCAAAGGGAACCATGGGTTGTAACTCAACTGTTCTCTTAAAAAATGACGTTAATTTTCCAATAATTATTAAATTCATTTTATTTCATGTATTAGGTCTGAGTTAGGCCTGAATTAGATCTGAGTTAGCATCGTGCTTTACTCATCGCGAGGAACAAACTTGCAAAGGAACTCTAAAGGAATATTAACTTAATTTCTTCGTCTACCATTCCTTTCTCGAATCCACGATACTCTGCCATTTCTCCTTATTATTTTTAACAAGCGCGCCTATTTTCTTCCTTCAATTTGTCCGTTGTTGTGGTCCAGACAGTTCCGTAGTCGAATTTCAATGTTTCGACGAATTTTTGAGCCAATATCCAATGTTAATTTTATTCGACGAAAAGCTATATACTTGTAGCAAAACGTAAACCATTGAACCAAAATGAATTTAGTAATTATTGGAACATTAACATAATCTTTTAAGAGAACAGTTTAGTTGCGAACCATGATTCCTTTTGCAACTTTGTCTCTCGCGATGAGTAAAACACGATGCCGTCATAAAAAACTTTAACCTTCAACAAGTCAAGTAAATTTTGCCTCCACTTTCTTTAACAGATCTTCACCGATCCGGAGAATTGCGCTATGTTAGTCGTGACAAATCATTTTAAAACACCCTGTATGTAGAAGCATGTTATAAACCATGGTGTTTTTTTTTCGAAAAACAGAGCATGTTTAATAGCTATAACACTCCCCTTTTAATCGTTTATACTCCGAACCAATTGTGAGTGAAATCAAGTATAAAATTTCCTCTGACTTCTACATGATTTTTATTTTTAAGCTTATAGTAAAGAAAACTCTGGCGCTTAACCAAAATGTAGTCATTTTTCACTCTATGGTTATTTGTGTATACATAAAACCAATACCATAGTATTTCATTAAAATATATTAAATATATTTTAGATTGTATATTCTAGTTAATATTGAAAAATGTATAAAATATACATTGTAATATATTGTATATTATATATGTAGATAGTACTGAATTATTGTGGAAATACCTCATTTATCTTTAAGCAACATTAACTCAATTTTAGCCTTTTCTGTAATTATCACGTTAAGATTCCATATATCTAATTACTGGTTAAATTCAAAATCAAGATAAAAAAATCAAGAATTCTCTTGTTAAAATGTTGACTTTTTAATAAGTACATTCTGTTTTACTACAAAAGATCACTATTTTGCACTGTACTTGATTGGGAGGACATTCGTTCTGGTAAAGTGACACGAAAGACGCACAATGTGTTATTATTAGGTGTAGAAACGAGTTCTGTGCCTTTACATTCGTATATTTACAACTCTAGTTCAACTAGAAATATTTACTCACCAGTTTATACATTTAAGAGGATGTACATAAGGGAAAAAATATATAAAATACCAAAAATGAAATGCTATTTAGAAGATAAGACATACTTTTATTTGAATTTCAATTCTTTATCTGTACCTGTACAAATATGAATATGAATAAAAGTTTAGTAATGAGACACACGTATTGCTTCGACATCTTATTTTGAAAACTATACGCGTCATTTTTGGAATACGTGCCCGAGGAAGGATTCAAATTCGTATAGCTATTCTTTATAAATAAATGGTAAGTTTACTTTTGGAATGCACAAAATTAATTTCCAATCTAACATTTCAAGTTGATCTCTATTTCGTCTAAGCAGCTTAGACAAGAGGTAACTTCCCCCGATTGAACCTTCCACCTAGGAGACAAGTTGGCAAGTATGTATACTCGTGCGTACGCTCTTCGTCTAGTCAATAACGGTCAGAAGACCCCTTGGTGCCTCTTCATCCAACCGATCGTACAGAGAGGGAAGTATCCACTTGTCTTGTCACCCCAGTATTAGCCGCTACGCTTCTCCGTATATCGTTCGCACGAAAATAAACAATCGAACCGTTCGTTTCTGCTTTCACATATTCTTTCGAAACTTGACGTTTCGTAGATTCCAAACTTCCACGTGGCTACGACTATACCGTGAGTTAAACGAATCGTCGGAAACCGTGCTGTAAAATATGATATTACGTTGATCTTGGACGGGGACCAGTAAAGTTGGATGAATTCGATAATGCTTGTTCGTCCATGGCGATGTAGCAATCAGCTTCGAGATCGTCATAAAACTAAATGAAGTGTTCCTGGCTCCATTTCCTCCTTCATTCCTCCCTGGCGCTTTTTAATCATCCGTGTCCCGCCGGTCTTTCTTTTATCCAAGATTTCTCGTACAGAATCGGGAGTGGAAACCCTCTTCAAAGTAAATTACCGTAACAACGAAAGTTTTTATTAGGGACCGTGGAAAGTGTAAAAAGCTCGAAATGAATTATACTTTGAACCTTTCTCGTGGCCATTATTGTTGTATGTTACCGGGGGGCGGATCCACCGTGAAGCTCCAACTTCGGAATTTCACGTAAATGGGGCCCACGGGAGAACTCCTTGTTCGGTGATTTTTTAATTTACCTGGAAGCATAGAGAAAACATTCGTTTTGATCTCAAAAACGACGTGGCACGTATAAGTAATCTCTTGGGTGTTTTTTAATTTCAATTCGACCTTAATATCTGGAAACTTAGTGTCTAAACTATATTGTAAAGTATGTTTAATGTGTGTACGATGTACAGTGCGTGTGCAATTGTATAAGGTGTGTGCGGTTTTCAAATATTTTAATTAGCAAATGTCTTTATTGATTCTTTCTAAATTCGTTCCATGGCTATGATGTATGTATCTAAGTTGCGTATTATGTGAAATTAAATTTACTCGTATCCCACGAGTATCACTTTCAAGTGTAAGAAATAAAGTATTAAAAGTGTCGTTGAGGACAGTCTGGAAAGTTTATAAATCAAACATTTAATTTATATTACCTGTTACGTATGTATTTGTACTCTTCAAATCTATGGAAGAGATTAGTATAAATAAAAGTATATAGTTGATGTTTCAAAATAAATGTTTGCATTATAAATAGGCACACATGTGAAGTTAATTCATGTATATATTTATAACGAAACATTTATTTGGAAACATCAACTATATACTTTTATTTAGATAAATTTCTTCGATAGACATTGAGGATACGGATGCTTATGTAAAGTATGAGGCGGTTTTACGTAGAAAGATTCAAAAAGCATTGGTATATTGTATCAACATACTTTGCATGAAATGGTGCAATTTGTGAAGATAAATAGGAAAGTCCAAGATTGCGACCTGAAAAATAGGAACTATCAATGCACAATATAAAATCTTGATTTTTGGGATAAATATGTTTCTTAATGTCTAAAGATTCATATAAGCTCAGGTACAATTACAATAATTTACATGCTCTTAAAGTAGCCTGCGGATTGTATGTATTTATGACATACACTAATATGAAAAATATACAGAAAACATATATGTAGAATTTATTCTATTGATTAATATAATAATATCAATATAAGTACTGTTTTGCATAAATGTATGTCATACTAAATAACCTTTTGGTTATATTTAACATATGTTTATCATATTTGCTTGTATCGTCAATGCATAAAATCCACAATTTATTACATGATTCCTGTTTGTACACTCTGTAACGAAATGGCCCTAAGTGCAAAGGTTTAAGGGGGGGCACTACACATTCTTCAAAACAAAATCGATTTTTTTTAGTTTGTTTTATAAAAATTTAACCTCTTCCCGGTATATTGATGCTAATTTGATAATTCTTCACTAGTTACAAATGGCAAAAAATAATTTTTGAAAACAAAAATTTTCAAAAGAATTCTTGTTGTTTTTATTTATTATTTTTAGATTGAAATCACTGACAGTACTAAATAGATTATTACGCAGATATTATAGGGACAAATAATTGGTATTTCTTTTATTGGTGTTGGAGGGGCCTAAAAGTCGATATCCTACCTAATGCTATGGGTAGGAAGCAAATAAGAAAGACCAAAACTTGATGAGTAGGATAATCGTTATTACAATATACTAAAAGTAAACAAACACAAGGTAATAAAACAAAATAAATTCAAGATGGAACCCTAATCACTGGTAACCTTCACTGGACAAATGAGGAGACCTCAAGTAACATTTCTTTACCTATATTTGTACTAAATATTAATAAAACAAATCGATTCTATGGAAAGATAACGAAAAAAGCTGATAACACACACAAAAAAAAACGCTTTGTTTTGGTTTTTTGTGTTTCCTGAAAAATCATACTTTTTGGGCTTTTGGTACCAATTACTCAGGCTACAGTTTACCTATCGAATCCGGACCCGGACAAATTTTTTTTACGCAGAATCGCTTTATCTACAAAACAGTGAGGGCGGATTGTCCAAACTGTACTTAGTTAATAAAATAAAAAATAAAAAGAGGGCGAATAAAGCACTCATACAAATTTTGTCAAACAACCAAATTTTGTACAATATCAAATTTAACATAGAAAACACAACGTGTAGTGCCACCCCCTTAAAAAAATGTTTTTACTCTGCTTTTTCTTTAAATCAGGATCTCGAATTCCTAATTAATTTCGCGAAGGTATCTTATTCTTTTCGTAAAGTCCAGAGACCGTAACCCCGCGTCATATCATCCAAAGAGCGAAACATTAACGTTGAAAAGATCTCTTTTTGCATCTTTGGGATGCAAATTAATATTTCGCATCCCATGCGTATTTCCCGCGTGGAGGCAGCGTTATGAATACAGAGGTATGCGGCGGTATACATAGGTAGAGAAGCAAAGACTAGGCTGAGGCTGTCGTCGGCGACGAGTTTCGGTAAGTGCGTCCGTAGGTATACATTGCAATGTACGAATATTTTCTGCCGAGTGGAATACAAACTGCGCATTGTCTCCCCATTCCCCACTCCCTTTTACTCCGGCGTGCGACTCGCTCACTCACCCTCCAGCACGTGCAGACACATTCGCGGGGGTGGTCTCGGATTCGCCCCCCGAAATGAGAGTCTGCTTTAGTGTCGCGAACGTGTCCGTCGGTCCTGCGCCCCCCCCCCCCCCCCCCTCCCGACGTTCGTGTTCTCTTCCCGGTTCAGCTTGGTTTTCTCTCCTTCCACCTTCTTCGTTCCGTTATCGCGGTGTTCGCCCTGTGTCCCACTTGTACGCGTTCTTATCGCGTATCTTCATCCTTGTTCGCAGTGTCCGCAAGGCACGTTCTCTCAGAGCGAACGGAAACGAGGTGCAGGCTGTTGTCCCGACTGCGCCTGCTTCCTGGCGGAAACGCGACATAATGCGCCTCATACCGCACCCCAACGATGACCAACGTGCCGTGAAGAGGGCATCGGCCGCGATGACTTTTTAATCACGAACCGCGCTGGAAGTTCACCCCTCGAAGCGAGGTTTGCCGTCCACAGAGGCTCTCAACGCGGTCCATTATCGGCTTCCAGACGTTCGCGGATGGCAGCTCGGCCAAAATTTCGGGGTTATACTGTTTTAAGCGATGATTGACGTGTTCTGTGCCTTTCAATTTTGTTGGTTACGCATTTTACATACGTATTTTTCCATTTTAATTTTTGTGGATTTTACTGATGCTTTAGTAATGGCTGAGGGAGGGATAAAGTTGGAAAATACATGTACAGTGATAGATTTCGAGAAAATACTGTTTTTAAGCGATGGTTGACGTATTGTGTGCCTTCTCATCTTGTTGGTTACGCATTTTACACGTATATTTTTCTATTTTAATTTGTTGAATTTAGTGATGCTTTAGTAATGATTGAGGGAGGGGTAAAATTGGAAAATATGTGTTTAGTAATAGATTACGTGTTGTGTGCCTTCCAATATTGTTGGTTACGAATTTTATGTATATATATATTTTTGTTCTATTTTAATTGTTTGTGAATTTTAGTGATGTTTTAGTGATGTACTGAGTGATGGCTGAGGGAGGGTAAAATTAGCATGTATACACGGTAGTGGTACTATGTACAGAAGCCTTAGGCCATCGTGTTAAGCTTGCATTACACTTAAATAAATTTATGTTAATGAGGTAAATATGATGTGTATGTGTTATTGCGCCTTATACATATATACACATCCGCTCAGAAGTATGTTAACTTTTCCTTAATAGAAATGAATATCTAATACAAGTTGCGAATCAATTAATATCAATTATATCATTTATGTTTCGATATGTTTACGTTGCATTAACGAATATATTCCATTTATTGTTTTTTTTTAGAGATAATTAAGTAATGTTAACATTTCTTTTATCAAACTTTGATACTATTAATTTCTTGATTGTATCTGAAGTAATATTATCTCATTTATTTTGTAATATTTCGCTATAAACTTTTCGCTACATATGTTTTATACATTGACCATTCTTTCTGAACTTTTCTATCTGAACGAGATCCCATAGTTCCACTATAGACGTAATTGAATAGGGCACCCAAAATATTTAATATTATTAAATCTCGTTAAATACACATCCAATATAGAATTTAGCAACAAAAATAGTATACTAATAATTTACGATGTACATTAATTATTCATTGAAGGTAGTAAGTGTTCACATATTTATGAACGAGGGTGTATACCTACTACATATACATACGATGCAGTTAAAAAAGGAATTGAATAATTTTAGAGGAGAATGAAACATTAAAATGTATGATTTGGCCGTCTAAAGTCACGATTTAAATATTATTGAACATGTCGGGGATTATTTCGACAGAGCTCGAAGAAAAAGAGAGTCAAACAATGCAGAGGAACTGTTTGAGGTATTACAAATCGAATGGCGAAATATTTCGAGCGAAATAATTAAAAAGTCATATGAAAGTTGTTCGAGAAGAGTCGGCGCTGTCATAAAGGTAAAATGTACTGAATATAAAAATCTCCTTTGAATTTATACTATCTTTATCGAATTTCAATAAAATATATAAGATAAATCAAAAGTAGAGGAGACTGGGGTTAATTGAAACATGGGTCTATTGCCTATTACCAAATAGATAGAGCATAGAATAAAGTCATGCTAAACTATTCTATCAAAAACGTTCCAATTCACCACAGTCTCTCCTATATTTATTCCATATTATTTTTTGTGAATTTTAATGATACTGAAGTGATGGTTGAGGGAGGGTAAAATTGAAAAATATGTGTACATAGTACTAGTACTGTATACTATGTATATCTATTTCTTTATTTTATTCTTCATCGATCTAAAACATCATCATTGCTTAAAAATATTTAAGGTACGTACCTGAAGTACAAAGTTCAAATACTTTATTTTGTGTTTTAGTCTATCAAAATAAAAATATTTTATTTGCTAAGATTTATCTCCTGACTAAAAATATTTATATATCTTCTTATCTTCCTATTTTAATGTTTGTTAATTTTAATAATGCCGTAGTAATGATATGGAACAGATAAAATAGAAATATATATCTATAAACATCAATGGTACTATATATCATTATTCTTATCTTATTCGTCCTAAATCATCGCAAAAGCATTATTGAAATTTATAAACTATAAAATATTATTAAAGGGTTTCGAAAGGACACCTGAATGGAATGTGACTTATGCTACGCCGACGCGATCAGTCACAGTATATTTTATCCACAACGATACTTTCTCTTTAGTTTAACGGATAACTTATGTTCAAACGATACTCCGTGACGCTAACGCGAGCCAAAGGCACCTAAACGATTCCGCTGAGATAACGTTTCTTGCCCGAAAAGGTTCTACGTATTTAATGAGTCGGAGTCAGCAGTTGGATTCTGTGGTTCCTGTCTATCGCTCGTAATAGGTTACCTTGCGTACATTTTTCAACGTTCCATGGTTTGTTCTGGTTGGAACGTTGAAAATGGACGCGTTTAAAATGTATAAAATAAGCATACATTTCCATACGAACGGGGTTTAGTTTTGTTCCTTCATTCTAATTTCTACACGATGATTTTTCGCGAATACAAAATTAAACCGTCGACAAAATGAAGTGTTACATTTTAAAAATTTACATTTAACATTTACATTTCATTTATATTTAATGTCACATTAAAAATTACATTTTATTTGCGGTGGATACCGTAATTCGTGAATAATTGTTCATTTTTATTCGCAACTGACCAAAATTATAGTTTAAATTATAAATATTTTATGCAGAAATATAAAACTGATGACTGAAAATACCACCTTTGAGTCTCTTGAATTAAGCGTTTCACAATGATCAAATAAAAATCTGTGTTCTCTATTGGTCCATTTAATAGTGCAAGGGTACATTAAAAGGGTACATTAAAAGGGTGTATTTCTTAAAATAATAAATCTCACGATTTACCTCTGTTATTTTTGTAATAATTACATTTGTTGAAAAACAGTGAAATAGTTTGATATCAATGCAACGCAGACAACCATAAAAGTGACGTTGAATCTAGAAGAATTTAAAGTACTATTTTATCGTGAAACTTATAAAGTTTTATGCAAGAAACGTCTCTATCTTTAGACAAAACTTTTAACTGTGTTAGTTTATATTTAAATAAGTTTGTACAATAAATATCAATATAAATATCAATCTAAAATGGAAAATGCAGGATTTTGTTCGTTATTTATGAATAGATATATATATATATATACATTATATATTATATATATATAAAATATAAAAAATAAAATACGCGTTGCAACATGAAGACGACAAAGCATACTTGAATTAATGTTTCTGTTCTTCCCCTACGTATATAATAATATAAACGTACGTGTCTGTTACTCATCTACGTATATCAAAATATAAACTTGCATAAACATCAGCATTATCATAATTACCATTAAACGTGAAAAATGATGTTTAAACATCCACCATGACTACGCTGGTACACGAATCTTGATATGAAAAAAAAAATTCTAAAGCTATTCTTGGAAAACCCTTTATACATTACAATTTTCAAATTCGATTAATTTATCAAACTCCAAATAATTTCAGACACTTAAAGAATATTTTCTTCAACTAGAGAAGAAAGTCTTGGGCCAAGAGGACTAATTGAAGAGTGCATTTTCATGATCAAAATTGTTATAGAAGCAATAATTTTCCATGGATTTTGCCATCTCTCGTGGTTTATCTCTTTCTCGTCGGTGCATCCGTGATTTATCGGTTTATTAGTTAGACGATTAGGAGGTTGCTACTGGATTCGATTTAGTATACGCTCAGAGAGCGAATACGCCGAACGTACGTTCCAGGATGTAGTCTATAATCGCTTCCTGTGCTAGAGATTGGGCGGTAGTAAGGGGTCGATTGTATGTATCCGTCACGTACACACACGGGGGATGTGTTTCTAGGGACACAATCGATTCGCCGATCGATATTTCCTAATATAACTGCTTTCTCCCAATTACGTTTTCGTTCGGTCCATAATAACTGTATTCGATTCTACGCCCACAGATTTGATCCCGTTGGATTAACCAGAGATGGGTAACAATTTTATTCGAATAATAGATAACGAAAAAAATCAATGTGCAGCAATTTATTTGGGGTATTTACTCGATCGGGCAATTTTATTTTCAATTTTTTCATTGTGAAAGACTTGAAGAGGGTTGAAGGAGAGAACTTCATAGTTGTATTAAAGAATTTTTTTTTTGAAAACGATTGGCTCAACAGAAGGTCTGTTTACTGGGGTTTACTATACATATATTGAATAATACACAAATAATTTTTGGTTACATTTTTTTAAATAAAATAGCGATGCTGGAGTCGTTACATGTATCTTTATTTTCTACACTGCATTATACAAGGTGAGGTATTTAAAACAAGCAATGATTCCATCATCACGATTTTATTTATAAATTTCAAACAAGTATTTTTTATTGTACATGTATAGAATATATACATGTATATGTATATGATAAACGCTAGTCCAAGGTGGCGTCCTCACGTAATTCGAGGGTGGCAAAGATGGTATTTTGAGCCAACAAGTTTTATTATATATTTCTTCATAAAATATAGTTTGAAATTTAAACTGTGATTTTAATCACTTACGAATAAAAATTGCATAGATCTTTTTTGCGCCATGTACACGGAGGGCCTAAACTTATAAGAGAGAGTCAAAGAATCCATCATATTAATCAAGTTCCATAATTTTCTTTTGAACTTAGGTTCCAAAAAAGTCTTCATTCTTAGCAGGACTGTATTATTACATTTATTATATATATTGACAAATTAATCACGTTTTTGTTCTGTCATGTTTAAATTGGATTTAAAAATTAAATATCTTCCATATCATTTATGTTTTATCAAAAAATATAATACTACAGTCCCTCTTCTAAAGTCCTTTATTTTAATTTAGGAATATAAACCATGGCTAATGTTTCAAATACTATATTGAACATCCAAATACACATTTAATTGAAACTTCAAACTGGAGCATAGTTAATATTGCACGATATTCGTAAAATTAAAAAAATAATTTAAATTCATTAATGAGAGTACTCTTAATCATTATCAGTGACTTATCGAAGTAGCAACAGTAAATTTAACCATAAATAAATAAAGATATTTATTTCTTACACTGCTGTTGATGCTACTTAGGTGATCGATGATACTTTCATTACCAAAATACAGTGGGTGGAGAAAGTATTCGTACACCGATCAATTTCCAAAAAAACTATGTAAAACTCATTAAAAAAAAAAGAAATTTACATTAATTTATAAGTATATAAGACTTCCCTCGTGGCATTTCGTTTTGATTTTATAATTATGGCAACTCTTCTAAGCATTAAATTAACTAAATTATTAGTTATTCGAAGTGGGATGTTCTTGAATTCCTCTATTAGAGCCATTTTTAAAAGTCCTTTACTGGAAATTTGATGTTTTCTAATTCGTACGGAGCAATAAACTAATGTGTTTACGTTACAAACTCTACTGGAAATGGTTCGTCATAAGAATCGTACAAATGCATATTGCTTCTATATTTTTGTCCACTTTTCGCACTTTTTTGTTAATTTCACAAATTATAGTAACTAGTAAATGTTGTTTGGATTATATCTATCTGAGAGACTTCCGAGAATATGTAAAATATCATTGATTATAAAAAAAGAAATTAAGAAACTACAATTTCGCACAAAAGTTTTTCGGGGAATTGATCGGTGTACGAATACACCGTATTTCCGAACAAATCGATCTACAGATATACTTATTAAGAGACACTTTCAGACAGGAACATAACACGAATGTTACTACCGTAAAGGAAAATTTCATTAGAAGAAAAAGTGGGATTTCTGGGTAGGTCTCATCGCGGTACGATTATCCCCTCAAGAACTGACCTGGAACTATACAACTCTGTAACGCGTTCACTGGAGAGTTAAGAAGAAATACTCGTTACCAGCAATAGAAATAATCGATCCTTCTAAATTGGATGCTCGCAGAGTATCTTTGGAAATGTGTCCTCTTTTCAGAGAAGCTACGCGCGAACGGAACGGCAGGTATAAATCCGTGCTCTTAAAGGTTACACTTGTTGACAGTTTCCAAGAATTGGAAATTTGGTTTACCTCGTGAAACGACAATTCCGATTCTTGGAAATAACGTGGAGAGGGTTTCTTTGAAACACTCCTCGTGGTAATAACAATCCAATCAATAAGCCTGCGTAACATACAGTGGCTGTAGAAAGTATTCGTAGTGCAATTTTTGTTAAATAAACAATATTGGAACAAGTCTTTATAACAAATTGTGTATAAATAAATATACGCTACTTGCATCTTATGTAAAACTGTAAAAAAAAACTTAGAAATTGATAGAAATATACGTGTAATAACTGGAAAAATTACATTTTGTGGAAAAATTACAAATTTAACATATAAACACAAGAAAAAGATTAATTATCTTGCTATTTTAGTATTTAATGAGATCATCTTTAAACTGTATAATCTGTAGGCTGTAAATGCGTTCTATGCAATTTTTAATTTGTTGTCGGCAATCATTCGTACAAATTTTGTTGAATATTCAGCAAATGTGGCAAATATACATACTTTCTGGATTACTTACACAGTTTTCTACAGATAAAATGAAACTTGTCTTCACTTATAAGAGAAATGTGAAAGATAAATTTAAACTGTCAACTAACGTGTTAACCTTTTAACTACGGAATTTAGTTTTGAAAGTTCCTCGCGGGATGCGTAATTAAAATCAAGCAATGGCGAGTATTCACGTCGAACGCAGGGCACATGAACATTTAGGACAAATTTTATAAACACAGAAAAAGAAAACGAAGAAGGAATACATTTTTTTCTATAAAATATTAACAATTTATCGTTGAAAATGTGGTTTCAAAATACGTATACAAGAAAAATGAAAGGTTGAAAATAATTTCAAGAAATTCAGTTGATTTTGATGTACTATTTTGAAAGTAAATAATCAACTGAATTTGTAAACAGCAATACATACGTCGCGTCGTACCAAGGAAGTATTCGACAAACAAAAGAAAATAATCAAACATTTTTTAATAAAATATTAGGTGCAGAAACTAATTTTCTGGCCACCTACACTAAAAATACATGTATTTACAAAGAGAAGTCATACAATTTTTAATCGTCCCACATTCTAAAATAACACATCGTTATAGAAACAAAATATCGAGAATCGAAACCAATCCGTATGTTTCACTACTACGAAGGCTGATACTTTAACGTGCCAAAATAGGCAGTAAATATTTCTATTTAAATTAGAGTTATAAATAATTAAATGTAATAAGGAAAATTTATTGGCTACCTAACTGTATATATATATATATATATTGCAATGTCCACCGCATCGAAACTCGGGTAATTCATATAAATTTTAACTTCAATATAACGAAGATTAGATTGACTTAAAAGGTTGGTACACTATCAAAACAAAATGTCAAGTGAATATTTTTATTTAAAAAAACCAGCCACTATAGTAGGGCGAATATTAAGCGTTTTTTTAAACTTTAAAACGTATCTATTCTCAAAGTTACGAAAAGCTTTATATAAATACTTCTCTGAAAAAATGATATACCAATGAACACTTACTACTGGGCCTTCTAGTGTAGTTTCTTCCTTAAACCTAGAATAGAAAGGTCACTGTTTAGTCTTTTAATGGAAAGATCGAGTAATTTGTACTCCTTTTCAAAATACCCAATTTTTTACCTTTTTTTTCATTAGTACATAAAGTATCAAGGAATAAGGTACCAACATGGTACAAAATAAAAATAAATTTTATATATAAGTCTTTAATAAAGTGTAAAGAAGTAACAAACGGTAATGCAAGGAGTAAAATTTACTCGATCTTTCCATTCTTATAAATGTGTAACAACGAAGGCACAGAATTAATTTCTACACCTAGTACATAGCAATTTTATTGGTAATATGATGGGAACGTATCATCAAATGCAATGTTTTATTACTTCTTATTGAAATTTTGATTTTCTATAACAAATAGTAATGTTTTATTCTAAACGACCAGTATACACTGAAATAAAACTTGAGATAAACATACGTACACGTCGAGCATACAGTGGGTGTAGAATGTACTCGTACACCGATCAATTTTCAAAAAAACTTTTGTGTGAAATTGTAGTTTCTTAATTTCTTTTTTTATAATCAATGATATTTTACATATTCTCGAAAGTCTCTAAGACAGATATAATCCAAACAACATTTACTAGTTATTATAATTTGTGGAATTAACAAAAAAATGCGAAAAGTGGACAAAAGTATAGAAGCAATAAGCATTTGTACGATTCTTATGACGAACCCTTTACAGTAAAGTTTGTAACGTAAACACATTACTTTATTGCTCTTTACGAATCAGAAAACATCAAGTTACCAGTAAAGTACTTTTAAACAGTTGTGCGTATACTTGATTAATTGTTTTTTTCTTGTTAATTTCGCAATTTACATAAATAGCTATTTTTTTTTATAATCTATCCATTCTAGAGATTTCCGAGAATATGTAGAATGTCATTGTTTATAAAAAATAAGTTAATGAATTACAATTTCACACAGTTTTTTTGGAAATTGATCGGTGTACGAATACTTTCTACACCCACTGTAGCAATTTTATTGGTAATATGATGGGACCGTATCATCAAAAGCAATATTTTATTACTTCTTATTGAAATTTTGATTTTCTATAACAAATAGTAATGTTTTATTCTAAACGATCAGTATAGAGTGAAATAAAACTTGAGATAAACATGTGTACACGTCGAGCATAGTTGAAAGGTTAAAAGTATCAAAAATTGAAAGTATTCCCGATTTTTAACCCGGAAAAGAGCGTCTCGTAAGGTAAGTCGCGTGTTTATAGTATAAACTTTACACAGGCTGCCGCGGTTCGGCGTATTCCCACGATTATGCGATTCGGGAGCGAAGAATAACGGTAAGACGGAGAGATTAAAAGAAAAAAGGTAAATTCTTACCCGAAATCCGGTCGAGTGATGAAAAGACGGTATGGAGGGGTAAATGAAAGGGCAAGGGTAGGCAGGGGCGAATCAGTGCGAATGGAAGTGGACGTTAGGTCGACCGATCGTCCTCCACGCGTCCGGCAGCCGGTGGATGAGTCGCAGCGACGAAGACGGCCGAATCTCCACGAGTGTCTCCGAACCGACGAACCCTCGGCTCTCGGCGGAGCGTCGCCCCACCACATCCAGTCGTACTGCGAATGCCACGCCGGGAGCTTCGTATTTGCGGTAATTCGGGTCTTTTCGTTCTACCAGTAAATCGAACCTCATTGTCACGACAGCGGATGTTCCTTCGGCGAAGCCCGCGTAACGAGTCACCGTAGAACCGTGGTGAAACATTGACGGTTAACGCGGTTCCAGCTCGTTTCGGCAATAGTTGTCGCACAGCTGTCGCTCGTTTTTCCCCGTAGACCGTCCACCGTTACCGTGCGACACGAAGGGAAAAGCTTCGTAAACCGAGCATTGTGTTTGAGGGATTTCACCGTTTTCCGCTCATTCGCTGATCACGAATCGAAAAGGAGAGTGTGGGAAAGTGCGCGAACTGGAGAAATCGCGATGCGACAGACCAGGGAGATGCTCGTTTTGGAGTGGAAACGGCAACAGGAAGGGCAAGACGTTCGAGGAGCAAGATAGACGAAAATAGAAGGTATCCGAAGGAAAGAACGGCCTGCCGTCGGCCGCCTGTTTGTTGTGCCCGTACAAATCGCGTTGAGATTTCCTCGAGAACGAGCTGGCAAAGGGACGACGGTGACATTGTCGGGTGATTTCTTGAAAGGAGCGCGCGGTTTTTACTTCGTGTACCCGTTCAACGGTTGACGACGTTCGTTGTTTACCAACGATAGTGTTGTTAGGACGAGGATCCGTCGGGTAGCCGAGGAGGGAGGGATAGAACGGTCGGTGAAGGTACAGGAGCACAGGACACAGAGGAGAGCGCGTGTTCGCGAGTTTAAAAAGGAAGGTGGAACGAGTCGTAGAAAAGCGAGGTAAGGAGTAACGGGAAGTGGGCGAGCGAGATGCATTCCAGATGGACGATGACGCCGCGCGGTCAGTAAGATTGGCGTGGTTCCTCTGTCGTATCGCGCTTACCCGTCACTGTCGTGTCAGGACGTATCGACGATCGGGTGGGTTATGACGCGCGCTTAACGCGATCCGTGCACGAATAGAAGCGAGCGTGTGTCGAAGGTGCACACAACATGGAGTCCGACACGGCGACCGACTGGCCGTCGACGAGGAAGGGCTCCTTCGTGACGTCGATGCTGAGGAAATTTCATAAGGATTCCTCTCGAACGGAGGGTGCAACGCTCAATTGGGCAATGTGCGCCCTCTGTGTTATCAGCCTGGCCGTGTCCGGTTTACTGATGTACAGGGAACTAAGATTGGAGTCGAGAATCGCCAGCCTGGAGACCCGCTGTCAGCGTCAGGAAATGCCAGACGTCCTTATCCAGAGGCTGAAGAGGGAGGTTCAGCAGCAGATCAAGGTGCATCGGTACACACCGGAGTTGAACGCCTTTCGGATCAAACGAGACGTTTCCGAGTGCAAATGTCCACCAGGTAAGTCGTTTGCCGGCGGTTTCTTACCGGATCTTAATCTCGACACCTTGTTATTCGCGTTTTTCCGCGACGGTCTCCGGTTTTCTCGACTACTTTCCCAACCGAAGCCTCTTGATTATCCACCTTCTATCCGTTCGTTCGTTTCGCTTCCTTTCTTAATGCCTTTGCTCGTCATTCAACGGCAGAAAAAGCCCGCGCTGAACCTTGACACTTTACCGACGGATTGGTTTTCATCCACTTTTCTCCAGTTACCGGGCATTTTGTTTATCACTCCCACGTTGCTATCGTGAATTCGGTTTGGTGTAGAAATTAACTCTGTAAGGTAAACTTACTCTTTGTTTACAAACAAAAACAAAAAACACAAATATTAGGTTGTCCCAAAAGTTTCTTTCGTGACTTGCACTCAATTATTTTGTGTGGCAGTGTTTATATAAATAGACAACCTAATTTCTTAGATGTTAATATTGTATAACAGTAATGGAGTAATTTAAGTAATTAAATAGTAACAGTAATTAGGAGTAACAGTAATTTAATAATGTAACATTAGACATAAAATATTGTGTATGTATTATTTATTAATGAAATGGAAGAAACTTTTGGGACAACCTAATAGAACTTTTCATCTTCCTTCAGTTACGCATTCCAAGAGAGAACGCGTAGTTGTAAAGTCAATTTTCGGAGGAATTGGCCAGTACTTAAATGTAACAAAATGGCAAGCAAATATTTCTGTTTAAACTAGAGTTATGAATAATTAAGTATGAAAGCAGAGAATTAATTTCTATACTAGATACGTCAGGAAAGATATGGATGCAAATTTCCTCGTAGACTTCATTAATTTCCACCAAGCATTTTTTCCGATACAATTTCACGGTTATAAAATGACTAGCAAACAAAACCTCTAATGTAATTTTGTACACTCCGTGTGAAACGTAGATATTTCTTGTGCTAACGATACCAAAAATCAATTAATCGCGATACGTGTACGTGAAGGATAAGGAAAACTTTGGATATTATTTTTTAGGTGTTGAAATTAATTAGAATGGATTTTTATTTTAATGAACGCTTTAGCCACACTTGTTATTACAAATTGTAGTCAACATCCTATACTTTACAATTCTCATATACTATTTATATCGCAGTGAATAAAAACAGTAATAAGAAATAGAAATGCAGTTTGAAAAAATCAAACAAAATTTTTTTCCATTGCCGAGTCTAGAACGTACGAGCTCTAGAACATAAACCCTCAGCTTAACGCTGGCATCTACAACAGCTTCTGTTAAGAACTTGATTGTTTTCGTATATCTAGTAACCTGTAAATGTTTAAAGCTATTTTTTTAAAAAAACGGCTGGCCAGATAATGTTTAGCATTTTTTTTTATGCCCATCAGCCCCCATAATTTGAGCCCGGTCTCGTTCAAAAAACGCTCGTCTGGTTCGCGACTTTACCGTGTTAGACAAAAATTAATTTCAATAATTGCTTCTCTTTATATGGATAAAAATCAGCAGTGGTCGACAAAAAGTGTAAACGGATCTTGTAAAACCTTGTTAAATTTGGAATGAGGCAAAATGATCGTGCTTCGTAAATTTGGTGTTAATGACACTATGTTAACCGTGATACGTAGACAAGGGTGATGAAATACTCTCGGGGAAGTAAAATGTGTGCAAAAACGTAGATGGAAGTGGTTCGTTTTAGGTAGTTTGCGTTAGGCAGTTTGAACGTAGGACATCGTTGAAAATACCCTCTTATTATTTAATTTCCTGCGTATTCTGAATGAAATTGAGATGGCGAGAGTGTATTATTTGGAATATGATTTGCATTGTACATATATATAATACGTGTAATAGGAGGGACGTTTAGATGGTAATGTTAACCTTTACCGGACGTTAATGATTTAGACCTCACTTACCGCTAGATCTTTGCATTAACACTTTGCTAATCGCACAGTGTTTGTAAACTACACACGATACCATGGCTCAACTTAAACTTCTATAACTCGTGCAATATAGGTATTAACCTGTGAAACCATTCAAGGACTAAGTTTCTTGAAATTTTTCACTACCCTCCCGATGGTTATCCAAGTATTCGGTAATATTTAACTGATTATATAGTCATCGATTAAATGAAACTTTTCGTGTAATTTATGTAATTACACACGGAAGGAATGATATTTTTCCTCGTGACCAAAAATAACAATTTCTGTATCAACGCTAGGTTTACGGAGCACGGTCATTTTGACCCATTACAAGTTTCCACAGAAACCGTTTATATTCTTCGTCAACACATAAAAATACAAACATATAACCAAATTCATATTTGTTCGAACATTTTAATTAATTTTAGTAAAATGACTTCATTTATTAAAGCGTTACTTCAGCAATAGAAATCTGATAAGAAATCTCCGTAAACATAGTGTTAAAGGGGTTTGTATTAGAAGCAGAGAAGGGTTGATCGTACGGTTATCGTGTTATTTTTTAAGAGAATCGAAAGAAATTCTTCAGCCGATCGGTCTGGTGTCTACGTTATGGCAGTTGGAATAATTCGTAGTTAGTTCGAAACTAACGCTTAATCGAGAAACGAAAGAATATTTCCTATTACACCTTGCAAAATATCATATTAATGCAAGGAATATTATTTAGAGGGTTAATCGTAGGGTTGTCGTGCTCTTTTTTGAAAAAATCACGAAAAATTCTATAGTCACTACGGATATTACAATAATTCGTAGTTAGATTGAAAGTAATACTTGATGGAGGAACAAAAGAATATAATGCAAAATACTATATTAATGCGAAGAATATTATTCGTAGGGTTAATTGTAAGGTTGTTGTATTATTTTCGGAGGAAATCGCGAAAAATCTTCATGTCGCGACAGGACAATAGTTCAGTAGTAGTAGCAGCAGTAGTAGTAGTAATAGTAGTAATAGTACTAGTAGTTTAGTAGTAGTAGCACAATAGTTCGTTTGTTAAAACGTAGCCAAATATTTGCATTACAGTTTCCTATTATTAAATATCTAATTAATACGTTTATTCAAAGAATATGGTAATAGGTTTAATCTTCCCTTTTAAGTTCATTAAATGATAGATCAGGTGTTCACTCTTATCAAGCCTCATTAATTTTTACCTGCCACTTAGACACTTTAAAGGTAATCGAATTTTTCACTGTCTAACTTATAAAAGCATGGGTCTCACGATCCAATTAATCGTGCCGTTTTCTCTACCAGTAATTACGCGAATAACTTGATATTTTCCTTGGATCCGTGCCATTTTTCAAAAGTCCATAATGCAGAATGTTGCATTTTGGTGCGATTAGAATTACTTGATTGGGCAATTATTTTTTGATTAATTTTGTAATACTTATTCATCAACATAACTCTTCATTTCGGTTGATATTTGATCATCTGAATTCATCGAAATTGCAGCTCTGTTTTTAATTTCAATAATAATTCGATCGCTTGCTATTATCACGTGTTACATTTTGCCCAGACTTGTATAATTACTCCTATTTCAATCCTGTTAAATCCTTATTAATTAAGAGGTTAGAGGTGCTTAGAAATTTCAAAAAACTGGCATCTTTCGGTGTTGGTATGTTATTGATCTATAATATTTCAAGAATATTCCCAGAAAATGTCAAGTTGATCCGACTAAAAAAGAAAAAAAAATATACATGTCGAATTGAGTAACCTCCTCCTTTTCAAAGTCGGTTAAAAAATAATGAAGCCCCTCAATTTAAAATACGGGATGTGTATTTGGTGTAGAAATAGCTTCCAATCAAACTAAAAATTTCCAATTTTCAGGAAAAATGTCTGGAATTTTTAACAATAAATGAAAAAGTATGCAATTTATCGTCTCGACTATTCGTAAACGATAGAGGGTTCATTTTTTAATACACAGTCCAAATTAGAATCCAGAAATTAGATCCAGTAGTTTTTCTAAAATCGTGTCAGCCAGTTTCGATAATACGGTTTCAAAAATAAAAACGCGTTCAAAGTTTCGAGTAAATTTCTAGAAGGAAGAAACCATCGCACCACTCGAAAACAGACTTATACTCCGAGCTCTATAATCTCGACAATCTCACGAATTTTTACTTGAAATTTTGCGCAATTGTTCTTCAAGGATTGCACTTGTAAGGTTCTGATCCTGAAGAAAGCAATTCTTCCCTTAGATTATGTATGAAATTGTGGAAATGTTGGTTATCGAGATAGAAATAAATAAAATACGTGCACTTACATGTTTGTACATGTAAGTGTATGCAGAGGAAAGGATAGAAAGCATTCGTGGAAGGAAGAAAGAGAGAGAAATCTTTGTCTCGAGGTGGAGCTGCTTCGGCTCTTGGACAAAGGGTCGGCGATCTTGAGAATTTCGATCTTGGGGAGTGCTCGAGAGAGCGAGTCTTCTTTTTCAAGATCGCCCTTTGCACCGTATATGGAGAGGATATTCTGGATGAACTTGCGGCTCGACGTATCAAACCCAGCAGATGGATACACCGCGTGCAGAAACCGTGTTCCACATACTCATATCGGTTTTACCGATGTATCGATGTATCACTCTTTTGGTAGGAAAAACGAACTAACAAGATGTTTCCTTTTCACGCGCCGCAATTCATGCTATTTTTTTTTTTTGTTCGTTACTCTTCAGGTTTCTGTGACGGTAGGATGATATTTTATGCCAGGCGTGTCGAACTCGTTTTTGCTAGAGGACCAATTTTCACTTCGCTGTCGCGTCATCGGGATACCGAATTTGTCACGGTTCAAAATATTTTAAAAACAATTTTTTCAATATAATATCATTAGTTATTATCAAACCTGGGCATATTTCAAAATGAAAATGAATTGGAAATAAGAAGCAACTATTTGAAATAATTTATTTTCGACCGTCATTTTCGGTACCGTTATTTTAAGATAAAAATAATATCAATTCTAATTAGTTCGTTATTTTTGTATTTCATATTTAAGAAAAGTAACTTGCTCTAAAATAATATGCAACGGAAACAATTTATTTTAAGAAAGCTTTACAGTAATTTGCTTTGGACAAAATTCTTTTTTCAAAAAATTCATTTCGCGTTGTTTTCGAAACATAGAACGTCAAAATTTGATATAAATGTTCTATAAATCATCGGTATTCATAAATCATAAATATCTATAAATATACATATACGAATACATACACTATAATATCTTTAAAAATTTGGACAGATAAAAATTAACGGTAAACAAAAGTTCCAAGACAAACTGTTTGAATTCCATGAAAGAGTCATCGCCAAATAACATTAGCCACAAAAGAAAACAACGTACAAGAAGATGACTCCATGAATAATTAATATTTTTAGTTACAATCGAAGGGCGAACTTAATTTGCGTATACATTAAGTAGTGAGTTACGTCTGATTTAGTTGCCACTAAAATCTCCTGTTAAATACACGGTCCGCCGCATTAATTTGTTTCCCTCTGCAAGGAAAAGTCAATAGCATTCGACAACTCCGAACGTTCTGTGAAGTGGACCTCTGGTAGAGCCGGCGCCGGTGACTTTTCCTCGTATAGAGGGAAACGAATTACCGTGGTCAAGAGTAAGTACTTTGTTTATATGTACAGCGATTCGCGGCAGTATTCGTACTCTCTCGACCACTGACTTTGAACGCTTTATATATATCATATTTTTAGTACACAATTTTATGAAATCATTGATGAAATAATTTTTATCGATTTTGTACATAGCTGAACATAGGATAACATAAGTCATGAAAACGCAACATAACCGAACATAGCGCAACGTGATGCAATATAATACAACACAGAATAACATCACACAATATAGTGCGTCAAAAAAAAAAAGGGTAATATGATTTAAAAACATGCCACAATATACCTCGAGAAAAGACAAGAGAATACAATATGACACAACATAATACGTAATAATATAACAAAAAACAACTTCACGTAACATAATATACGAAAATAAAATATAAAAGAAAGAAATACAATATAACACAACATACAATAACATCATACAACGTAATACGTCAAAACAAAACATTTGACAACATCAAAGTACAACGTAACATGACATAATATGACAGAAAACCATCCCACAGCATATCTAAACAAAAGACGGGAAAATACAATATAACTCAAAATAATATAATGAAAAACAGTTTCACATAACATAATATACGAAAATAAAATCTAAAAGAACAAAATACAATATAACACAACATACAATAATATCACACAACATAACAGGAATAATACATAATATAACACAAAACTATCCCACACCATATCTCAACAAAAGACGAGAAAATACAACATAACAAGAAACAATATCATATAATATAACATACCGAAATAAAATATAAAAGAACAAATTGCAATATAATGCAACATGACCGGTACATTAGTTATTTCGATCTGGCTAGTCAATCTGTGTTAACCTACCCCTAAGATTGTAGCTCAATATTAAGCTATCGCTCTCAATTAAATTGCAATTTCCCGCCAACGGTAAAAGCACCGAAATCCCTCATGGCGCGAGAAATTGTCACAAAAAGAGCATACTATTTTGCAATAAGCGGGTGTTCGCTTTGCGTTAGCGGGGGAAGGGGGGTGTTCAATGTAGGTCGCGAAATCTAATGAATCAGTCGCGTGTTTGAAATGCCTGCTTTTTTACACTGCATCGCGTATCATAAAGAACCCATCCTTTGGCTCTGAAAAATTTCCGCTTCGTTTTTTTTCCTATTTTTCTTTCTCCTACCTCCATAATCGTGCTCTCGTTTCAAACGAGACGTTAAATCCTCGCGCGATTTAACGCTCGTATCGAGCGGGACGCGTTTCGTTGCCATAAAATTGCATTAAACTTTCATATCAACCGTTTGAACGTTAACTAAATGTCAGCGTGTTGTCGGAAACGCACGCGTGACCGGCGCACCTTCGTTTTCGCTTGTCGACGATTCTTTCGAGCTGTGTCGGATCACGAAACGGTCGGACGATGCATCTCACGTTCGTCGATCGGTTAATGAGCTTTATCAAAGATCGAGCTGCGCGCTCTGCATGCTGAACGAAACCAGCGTCTTGTACCACCGTCAGCTAATCAGCGAACAGGCGCGAGCCCCGCATTTTTTAAATCAAGGATCGTTATACCTCGTATCAGTGTCTACAAGTGTTCTCAATTTCGAGACAAGAAGCTTCTAATAAGGAATCAAAGAGAGGTTTGTCTAATCCTTGTGTTGATTGTTAATTACACCGACTACTCTTTAGATATCTCGCTTCACAAGTTGGCGAACGTGTCATGTATACGTGGATGATTGGACTTCTTCCTAAAGGGCTAAAAGAATTCATTATGATGGGCGAGGTGTCAAATACAATAAAGCTTGATTGGTTTCGCGAATTTAGCGAGGTTGTCCATCACAAGTACATTGTTATATTCAGTTATCATTCACCCTTTATCAAGCATTTAATTAATACTCCACAGGTGTAGTGATTCAAGAATTCGTGAAGATATACAATAGAATTGAATTGTTTTTATTCAGCTTCTATCCTTTATCAGGCATTTAATTAATATTCCAGAGTTTCCCTGGATTTTAAGCAAAAGTTTTGAGTTAATTTGTAATAACAAGGGCGTTGTGGGACTTTTATGGGATTTGCTTGGAATGTATCAAATTTTCTTGCTTTTGATGGGCATACTTTAGATGAACAGTTATAAGAAAGAAAATGATGTTTTTGATCGAATTTTATGAAACATCGAGGAGGTATCAATATAAATATAATCGATGCCATTAAATGATTTAAATCATTTGGGAAGATATTGGAGTATATTGTTTTGATTTATTAAGAATTAACATGTTGACATATCAAATGCGTCTTAGGATGTGTCGTATGACAGATGGCGCGTTTAAGGCTGTAAGGAAAATCAAAGTTCTGATGTATTCCTTCGGATGTACAATAGATCTGGTCCACTAACTGTTAGGTGCTGTTAGCTCGAACGAGAGTGAGGTCTCAGGGCTATTACAAACATTCAGAATTCCAGAGCACTCCTTCAAAATTGCAGTAGACCTGGCTAATTAACTATTAGGTCTTGGTTACTCGAGCGAGACTGAGGTCTGAGGGTGTTAGAAGCAATCAAAATTCCAAAGCATTCCTTCAGAGTTACAATAGAACTAGTCGATTGTCAGTTGGGCACTCCTCAAGCGAGAGAGAAGTGTCTGGGCTATTAGAGGCAATCAGAATTCTGAAGCAATCCTTCAGAATTACAATAGTCTTGGTCAATAAAGTGTTAGATATTGCTTGCCTTAGCAAAAGTGAGGTCTCTTTGCCTATTAAATCTACGTACGTACCGAGAGGTACGTTCACATTTATCATCGCTAGTTTTGTTTTGTTTATGAAAGTTCAATTCAGTAATAAAGAAAAGTATACGAATGTATCGAATTATATTTAACATAGACTTTTTGTTATTTTAAGTGTAACACATGGTACATAAATACCATACCTATACATGACATAATGTTCAAAAGACTTCGTTACATTTAATTTTTGTATGGCGATTCAAGGATTCGTACCGATTTTATAATTAACTTAATTTAAAATAAATTTAAATTGTTTTTATTTTGTACCTACCATTTTTCAGGCGTATAATTGATATTCCACAGGTGTAGTAATTCAAGAATTCTTGAAAGTATTAAATACTCTTACATAGTTTTTATTC